>NW_013742337.1:0-24257 GCF_000517525.1 Limulus polyphemus | reverse complement strand
AAACAAACACAGTGGCCCCACCCACCTTTTTCCATTTTTGAAAACACTTTCTTATGTACACCTACATCTGTCTATGACGTGAATAACAAATCAAAAGCTCAATATGTGCCCCTAGTGGCTTTCTCAGCAATTTTGAAGCATTAAGCTGTCTATCTCGTTCTTTTGATATAAGATTTCAAACTGGTAAGGTCATTATTCAGCTCGAAATTTCATAATTTTTTAGGACCAAATACGGCTTGATAAATTATAGTGGAATTCTATGGTATGGATATATTAATTTATGATTTTTGGTTATGTCAAAATGTGTATATAAAACCTAAAAAACAATTATTTTGTTTCAAATCCTCCAAGTGCAGAATTTGATAAGACTCGGCAACCTATGGCAAGCAGCAAATGAGTTCAAATTTCATAACTAGAAGAGATAATTGTTTTCTATACTTCTTTATTTACTGTTTTATGTTTTAAGAAAAATAACTGAAATTTAAGAACTTGTTTTAAATAGTAATAATGTGAAATGTGACTGTATTGTACAAAATACTAAAATACAGCCAAGACATGTCACTTTATAAAGGCCAGTTTTATATTCTTGGACACGATAACATGAGTGCACGTTTGCCGCGTTATTGTAACTTCAGGCATGGCAGAAAGGTCAATATAAATGTATAATGATATGAAATTTAAGCTATTTAGACTAAAAATTTGTGTTTTCATTTTATAATCTGTAGCATTCTAGAATGAAAAAGCATAATTTATATTTATTTCCTAATTTTTTCTTAGAGGTAACGAAGTCGGTCAAATCGAACCAATCCATACAGAGATACATTAGAGAAAATATGAAGTTTTTCTTTTCAATTAGATAATTATATGGAGGTTATAAACATTTCGCTTGTGAAATTTGAAATTGTTCTAACGGATAAAAGTATTTTTAATCTTAAAATCAAATTACTTTGCATATTGGATAATAAACATTCTGAAAGACAAAATTTTATGAGAAAATCTTTAATTAAAAAAATCTTAATACATAATTTAAAAGCCTGATATTTTGTGTACAAAAGCCTTGTAATGTTTACCAGTAACCTGCAAAATTTTGTAAAGACATACATACATTATCAAAAATCGTAGTATAATTACTTCAACATAAAATTATATGTAGCTTTTAGGAAATCTGGAAAATGGCTGCAAAAAATATAATTTTGGAAGTATTCTTAGTTTGCTGCTGTTGGTTCTTACAAGCATATATAATCTCAGGTTTCAAGTGTTTATTTTAGCACAAAGATACAAAATGCTTTGTCCACTCTGGGGAATCAAACACCTGATTTTATTACTACACGTCCTTAAACTTACAGCTGATCCACCAGTAAACAGAAATGTCACTGTGTACGTTTATACATTGTAACTTAAAATGTAAGGTTACAGCCGTATTTTAATGTTGCACTAAATAAAATTAAAAATACACGATAGACAGGTAAAGAACACCAGTTTCGTAAATAAAAGTGTTGATGTTTCCTATTGTATTAATTAATCATTATAGTATACATTATATCTTTTTTTATGATTCTATAAAACTTGAAATGTATACATAACTGTCAACATTTGCATGCTTAAAAGTAACTACATTTGTAGGAACTTTATCACATTTTTAAACCTGTTTTAAAAAGTAATGAATTTTTTTTTCCATAAATATATACGGAAAATATTCATTTTAGCAAGTACATAATCAAGCATAACCATTTTATCATTTCTTGTACAGAATATTTGACATTTAAAGTAAGATTTTTGTTACAAAATCAATACAGTGAAGAGTTTCTTTGGTAATTTTGAATACTTCATGTGTCTTGTGATTTAACACTATCAGCTGTTTTCAGCAGAAGGCATTTAGTGTGCCATTATAATATAATAGATAATCTTGGTACCTTGTGCACATTTCTGGTACTGCTGTATACTTGCTGTTTTAGAGCTTCTCACATTTAAAACAGGTCGTACTTAACAATTCTTCATTATTATTATAAATGTACTTTGTTATGGAGATTAACACAGCTTCACAAAATCATCTTTTCTTACTTACTGTATTCAGGATATGTATGGTCTCACAGTTGAGGAGACTTTAAAGACTGCCACACAGTTAGAATTAGTGTATCTATGGGTTAGAAATCCACGGACTCACTTTCTTGTGTCATGGATCTAGCAGCAGTGAGAAAATATGTTGTAATTGAGTGTTAGATTAATACATAACTCTCAACTTTTTTTTTTTTTCAGTCTGTAAAATGAATGCTTAATTTTATCCCTTACTTTCGGTCTTCTGTATGAATATACATCTCTGTGCCAAACAACTGGAGTACTTACAAATAATTTGGCCAATCACACATGAGGAAGGATGTGGTATTAGACAGTGAAAATTTCCAGCCCATGTCAACACTTTTTGTACATATGATGTACTTTTTTTCTTGTTTTTTTACCTCACACTCTTTAGCCTTTTTTCTTCCTGAATAAGAATAATCAACTATTTGAAAGTACTTAAGTGTCTGATCTTTTTTGGTGATCTTTGTGCTAATTCTTTCATAATGAGAACATTTTCCAACACTTTTATGATGTAGAACATGACAGATTCTTTTGGAACTAACCCATCTATCTCTGTAATTCATCATAATTTGCTAAAAACTGACAAATGTGATTGGAATGTACTTTGCTAAATATAAAAATTAGGAGCTGATGCTGTACAGTGCTGTCGTTGATCGTAGAATTCAGTACTTTGCAGTGAAAGTTTGCTATCGTTATGCAGCATTAATTTTGAGTATTACTAAGTTTTTAGTATCCTGAACTACTGAATTGTCAGTAACTGGTGTGGTACAAGCATTTGTCAGTAATGCAACTTAATTTTTGCTACTACCACAATATTAAGGTGTCAGTAATTTCAGCATGTCTTCTTCTCTCAGTGAGTACAGTGCTTTCATAGCCTAATCCATCTTATTTTAATTAGAACCGTTGTATAGTATCTTTGTAAGGTAAACGTACACGCTAGAAAAGTATTTAATGACACTGCTCCATGCTAAACATGTGGAGTCCTTGTCACAGCACACATTGTGTTGTGCATACCAACATAGTTTGGCCATCCTGAGCTAAACTGACTTTCCAATCCTGAGACAAATGTCTCAACCACTATGCTACTAAGATACCTGTATCTTTGTGAAAGCTAGCTTTCTCAAAAAGCCCGACAGTGAAACTTGTGATTCCTTCACCTTGGATTTTGGCTTTTATGGTGATTATAAAATAGTGTAAAATGTACATGCTGTACTTACAAGATAAGTTTTCTAATTTTAATCTACTTCTTGGCAGACTTTTTTTCACTACTTTAACTTTGATGTCATTTTCTCATATCAATGATCCAAAACTTTTATATCTGGGCTCCTGCAGGCCACTATTTGATCCAAAACTTTTGTATCTGAGCTCCTGCAGTCCACTATTTGATCCAAAACTTTTGTATTTGAGCTCCTGCAGTCCACTATTTGATCCAAAACTTTTGTATCCGAGCTCCTGGAGTCCACTATTTGATCCAAAACTTTTGTATCTGAGCTCCTGCAGTCCACTATTTGATCCAAAAACTTTTGTATCTGAGCTCCTGCAGTCCACTATTTGATCCAAAACTTTTGTATCTGAGCTCCTGCAGTCCACTATTTGATCCAAAACTTTTGTATCTGAGCTCCTGCAGTCCACTATTTTTTCATGACCTGAACTAAGAAGTGAAATTCTGCTCACACCATAAATAGGGAACCATTTTATATTTCAAATAGTTACTGTAATTCTAGCATCTGCTGAAGCTTACTTGCATCATTTCCTTTAACATAAAGTACTAAAGATTAATTAAAAACTAAAGCAAGATGCAGTGCAATAAAAACAACTAAAAGTTATATTCTACATTACTGTTTTACCCTGCCTAATGATATTCCATTTTGTAAAGAAAAACATCAAACAAAAAGTATTTTTTATTTGCACACATATAAAAGTGATTGTACAAAATATGAACCAGCTGTTATATCAGTGTGTGACCTGAAGGTTTAATGAAAGCAGCAAATACATTATTATTTTATAAACAGTTTCCAAAACAGACTTGAAGCTCCTGTTTGTGTTAATGATCTTGTTAAAACAGAGAAAAATCCTTGTGTCAGTGTTAGAAGTCGATTAAGAATTAGCATCCCGAGTTCATTCTACTTAAAAATAGAAAATTTTGTTAACTTATATATTCAGTTATGACTAATATAGAAAACATGGAAAGTATTTGTAAAAATTTTAACGAATTTTTATTTAATTCTTTGATACTGTTTGGGAAAATGAAAAAAATAAATTAGTGGTATTTGTAAACACATCATACAATTGTGTTGATGGTGGTTTCTTGAATGTATCAATTGAAATACAAGCAGTCTAATAATAAAGATGAAGACAAAACATTTTATTTACAAGGTTCTAATAGTGTTACAACAAAGATATTTGTTAACTAATGTCATAGTATCATTAATAACTAGTTTACTTAGATATTGAGTAAAGTGGTGAATGGAAAGAAAAACACTACTAACACTATTTTTCAGATTTCACCGAAGGTGGAATAAGTGCAAACTGAAACGTTAGAACCTTGTAAATAGAATGTTTTGTCAACCACATTCATTATTATTATTAGACTTCTTTTTTGCCATCATGAATCCATTGCCAGTGAAATACAAGTAGATTTTGATTAAGAGATGGCAAGAGCAATGTTATATTGTTCGTCTGGTTGTAGCACCTCATAAGCATTTTAAAAGTTTTTAAATAATGTTACCCTAATGCTTTTGATATTTAGGGTTCATTTTAAAATGTTGAGCCATATTTTAGATAGAAAAATATTTTAAATCAGTTCATGTGCTTTGGATGTATATTGAATAAATATTTACTATCAGTTTGGCATGAACATTGTACCTGTCATTGTTCATAAGCTACTTTCTGGATTACCTTCGAGAAACACTGAACATTAACTGCTTGAGTACTTAAAATCTGTGGTTCCATGTACGACATAATCTAAGGTTTTAAATGTTGTCTTTCCAAAATGTGTAATTATATCTTTCTCTATCTACCTGTAGGCTTTGCTTGTATTTAAATTTGATGACAAGGAACCCACTTTGAGACTAATAATGTTTGGAGACGGCTTGAATGGGTGATGAAGAAAATAAGTTTAACATAACAGCTCCTTTTGATGATTTTTATATTCAGGTTACGAAGTTATGTTAAACTTATATTAAAGTTTTTCTTCATCACCCATTCAAGCCATCTTCAAGCATTGTAAAATACAAGTTTTAGGAAGTGAAAAAGCTTCATATATATCTAAACATTATAACAGTTTTAGTATGTAATATTCATTGAGCTGTGTAAAGAAAAAACTTATATTTTCTCACCAACATAAATAGTAAATATAGTGTGCATCAAGAATAGTGGGCATGTGATTTAATGTGTTATTTATTTCTAAAGTTTCACATGTTATTCAAAATGTTAAGGTTTAGAGCACTATTTCCCAATTTCTTTGCAAGTTTTTTTCAGCAAAACTAATTGTTATTCCAGGGATACTGCAGGTCAGGAAAGGTTCCACACAATCACCACTTCATACTATAGAGGGGCGATGGGTATCATGTTAGTGTATGATATCACAAATCCAAAAAGTTTTGACAACATAGCAAAATGGCTAAGAAACATTGATGAAGTAAGTTAATACTTTCTTGTACTTTTCTGTGTAATATTACACCTCATGGGAATCGTACCTGTATAATTATAACCAAATAGATAGGAAACAAGTTAACCATAAGACCGGTACAGTATTGAAATGATGTAGGGTATCTAATATAATTCACAAAGTAAAGGGAAACACTAGTATGTTAAAAATATGTCGGAGCTGAAAGTAAATAATGATATTTTCTTAACTGTCACTGCAGAAGTATTGTGGTGTCACATTTCTAGTCTTTCGTAAAAGTTAATTAATAATTACAGTTTTCGTGTGCTGTTTGATTTCTAGTATTATGTATAAGATAATAATCTACAAGTTTCACATGCTGTTACATCTAGTCTTTTTGTACAAAGTAATCATTAATTGTGTTTCACATGTTGGCCAATTTCTATTTTTTTTTCACAGAATAATTAGTTACGAGTTTCACATTTCTAGTCACATAAGGTAATTCATAATTTAAGAGTTTCACATGCTGTCAGGTGTCTAATATTTTGTACAGATTTACAACTGATCAAACAATCAGTTAATACTATAAAAAATCCAATCAAATGAAGTGCTGGCGTATATTTCATTATCCACGGTGTAACACTTAACATAAACAACCATTTCAAATTTCCAACACACAAACCACACCTACAAAATGTTCATTGTTCTTTTTTTACCAAATTTGTGCATCACAACTACCTACATTTACCATACATTTTTGTATATATATATATATATATATATTACTGTATCTGTATTTTGTTAACAAGTGGCATTTTGTGTCTAAATCAGTGTCTTTCCATTTTAAATACTCATGTTTAATCGAGGTAATGGTTTGGATATATGCACTGTATAAATATTTATATCAGTTGAAAATAATTTTATCTAAGTATCTCTAACTTAAATTTAGCATGCCAATGAAGATGTAGAAAAGATGATTCTCGGAAACAAGTGTGACGTGAGCGACAAGAGGATGATAAGTAAAGAACGAGGTGATGCAGTGAGTAATCTAGCCAGTAAAAAAACATTTAATGACAAGGCTTAACATTTAAGTATATCTTGTAATTATCACTGCAAGAGACCCAGCTAGTCATGACAGGATTATAGCAAAGACCACTTAATTTTTAGGACCATATAATTATATTCATAAATCAGTTAAGTCCACAAGTGTGTTATATCTCTGTAGCTCTATTTTTTTTTTCGTGAAACCAATTTAACAGAAAAAAGAAAAGTCTTTGAGAGAGAGGTCACACATCCAGATATATTTAACACAAGTGTGAAATTTTTCAGTTAATCTCAACTTGAGACTGCACCTGTATCAATAACATTAGTTCAAATCTAAATGAATTGTAAACACCCAAAGAGTGTTAATATTCTTGATATATTTATATTTTAAACTTTGTCCTACTCAGATGCAAGTTTAATTCTCATGAATTGGGTAAAAATAGCTTTCTAAGAATACAGTCAGCTACGAGCTCTAAAGCTGGATGAATAGTAGAATATGTTAATCAATCATCAAGCTTGATAATAGATTACCTTCAGTTCCTTGATTATTATCACAAGATGAATAATTGAAAGTAATTATAATCAATAAAAACTAATATTGAGAAACCATCATGGCAATATTTCTACTGCTTGGATAGTTGTAATAACCGCAAACACTATTTTATGATATTAATTGATTTAATTGTAATTGACACTTGTAGGTAATCGAGTGAATTGCCCAGTTTTAATGATTCTTTTTTTTTATATTTGGTAACCTCTATTTTTTCATAGTGAATGTCTAAACTCATCTGATAGTTAGTAACTATTATCCTGAAAGAAAGTGGATGATAACAAGTGGGTAACAAAGTTCTGGGTAAAAAAAGAAAAAAATCTCATAATTATGTGACTTCTGTTGATATACACCTAAATTATTTACTTTGTCAAGTTGTTGGTTTGGTTAATAGTGATCCAAATGAAGTTATTCTGAATTTTGTACTGTAGCTACATTGAATGCAAGTTGTACCTGTGTATTTCTGTTATTAAAAGATAAAGGACCACTTTTAGATAAATAGGTGACAAGTGAATAATAGAGACCAGTACATTTTCATCAACTTCAAGTATTGTAATAACTCTGTTAAGCAGTGTTGAAGAGACTGAACTACCATTAGTAGTGAATAAATATTTGTATCTAAATTTATTTAAAGAGAAGCTGATCTTTAACTCTTTCCTTATGAACAGGTCAGTTTAACCCACTTTGGAATGTGTGTTTTCTTATAGTAAAACCACAACGGGCTATCTGCTGTGTCCACCGAGGGGAATCAAACCCCTGATTTTAGCATTGTAAATCTGTAGACTTTCCACTGTCGCAGCAGGGGACCCCACTTTGGAAGTGTGAAATATTAAACAATATTTAACAAGTTTATCTTAATGAAATTTGGCAGCTTTTAATATACATTGCAACTCTGTTGTGTACACAAAAAAAATTTTTTAATCAAATATTTATATTAAAGATTTGTCTGTGAATTTGCAAAGCCATTACTGTGTCAGTCTGAGTGAAAAGTGATTTTCATGCTAAGGATAAAATAACTTCTTTTCATATTTCTTTGTATAATCTCTAACATTCTATATGAATATAATTGTTTTTTCTGACCAAAGCTTTATAATTTATTCCTCACTTGCCCCTACCATAACACTAAGTGTAATGAAACCATCAATGTACAGAGAAATAGAAAGTTAAAAATATATGAAATAAAATTAATAATATATATTTTCTTCTTCTTTGAATCCATAATTTTTTTTGCCAGATTTTCAATTTAATTATCTGCACAATTTCAAGTGTTAACAAAATATATCACAGTGGAAGCCTATATTACATTTTCTCCCTCAGATAAGGCAAAGTTTGACCAAGCGATTGAGCTAGTAAGCTCATAAAATTTTTAATAATTTTTTTACCTAAGAAGTTTTGAAATATATTTATTCTCTAGGTGTTGAGGGTTGTTTGCACTCAGATGCCATGTTTCAGTAACCCTATTTTTTCTCACTGTGCTGCTTGACCAAAATAACTGTCAGGAATTTACATTGTAATGTTACAAAGCTGTTGTAATTTAACCCTCTTGCTATGGGCTCAGTGGATTACACAGACTTTTTGACAATCAGTTTCCATAGTATAACTTTTAACACTTTGTGTATCTTCATGAATAATAACACATTCAAAGAAAACAATGTCCTGTAACTCGTGTTTTTTCTGACTTTCTAACTATGCAATAAGACCTTTTAAAAATTCAGCTAAGTTTTTTGATGCAATTCCTACTAGATGTTTTTAACTGGAATCGAAATAGTCAATTCTCTGTACAGAAAACAACACATTTTAATACATCATTTAATAAATTAAAACTTTGGCTTTCTATTGGTCATAAGTAACATGATATAAAATGTCAGAGAGAGCTATTGGCAATTTGTAAAAGAGAGGATGTGACTGATGAGTGTGGCAAGTGAGTCTGATTTTCTAGTTTATGGCTCTGTAAACAAATGATTGAAGGCTATACAAATTATGATTTGCATGAGTAATATCTATATTATAATGAGTAATTTACATTAAATTCCATACTTCTCAGAGGCCCAGAGAGTAAATGCCACAGTTCTCATACTAGGGTAAATTGATGATTTTTAAAAATATTTCTTTGTAAAATTAAGAACTTAAAGCTTATGTAATATTAAAATCTGATGTTTTAATGCCAAGTTTATTCGTTTATAATGATAATAAAGTAGTTTAATTAAATTTTGAATGTAACTTTCTAAAATGTCATGACATGCTCAGTTTGACTTTCTCATAGTGAGAGGGTTAACTGGCTTTCTAACTAAGCTATAAATAGGTTAAGCAAATTCTGTTAGCCACTCGTAGCTGAATGACAGCCATTACAGGCAAGGAATGAAGTCAACTGTCTACATATTTTGGCTATAATAAATTGCTGTTGAAGAAAAATTAATTTATATTAGTTACAAATATGTCTGTCGAATGAGTATATATGGTTTAGATAACTACTTTGAAAGCTATGGATGGGAGGAGCCTCTCTGGCAGGATTGACAAATTCAATTGATATCCCAGCAAGTTGAGATGGCTCAGATTTATATTCTGTTCTTTCATTATCTGTATTTGTATTTCAAATTAGTTGGACACTCTGAAATACATATAAGGGATGAAAGAAAATATATAAAGGAGAATTCAAAGTGCAAGATGATGTGAGAGAGAGAAATGAATATTGAGAATTTATTTAAATATTTCTTTTTGAAATTAAAAATTGAGAATTAGCTAATATAAAAGTTTGAATATAAATTTTGTTTTGAAGCCAAGTTTATTGACACGCATTGATAATAAAGTTGTTTATTTAAATTTTCAAGGTAACTGTAAAAGGTCATGAAATGCACACTTTCATCCTGCCATACGGAAAGAGTTAACAGTGTACTAATTATTTTTTTCTCCCTATAACACTATAATTAAATCAGTCAAAATTGTACTTTCTGCAGATTGCCAGAGAGCACGGGATTAGATTTTTAGAAACCAGTGCAAAAGCAAATGTTAACATTGAAAGAGCATTTCTCGAGCTCACGGATGCAATTTTGAGTAAGGTAAGTTGTATATCATTATTTTTTAAAGAGTGAGTGAGGTTTAAAGTCAGACTTACACAGGAATCAAACTTGTCTCACTGTGACGGTAGGCCAGTACTGAATCAAACACAGTTACATTTAAAATTAATTGTTTTCTTAGGTATAAAATATGTAGCACAAATCAGCCATGCAATTACAGTTATTTAACTAATTGTAATATATGTGTATAACAATTATATTACAATATACTATATCAAAAAATAAAGGTACTTTAATAGCATTTTGTTACAATTACTGTTCATTTTGACAAGAAAAATATCACAGAAAAATACAATATAATGTTATTTATGATTTCCACAGACTAGCATAAAATTCACTGAAATGTTTATTTGACAATGATCAAGACCTTGAAACTTTAACCCTACTTTATGATATTATATTAGTAAGAGAGCTTCTAGACCAGGTCCTAAAAACACCCGACAGAACAACAGTTTCTAGATCGGGTGTTAGAAAATACCCAACAGTTTTTAGATCAGGTGTTAAAAAACACCCCCAACAAAACAGCAGGTTCTAGAACAGGTCTTAAAAACATCCAACAGAGCAACAGTTTCTGGACCAGGTATTAGAAAACACCCAACAGAACAACAGTTTCTAGATCAGGACTAAGAAAACATCCAATAGATCAACAGGTTTCAGATCAGGGCCTATAAAACACAAAAACAGAACATTAGTCCCTAGATCAGGACATAAAAAACACTTCACATAAAAATTATTTGAAAAGTTTTCATACAATCAACAACCATTCCTTCTCGTGTTCATTTTTGCACACTGTACCAATAAGACATGAAAGCACACACTTATGAGTGAGAGAGAGCACTAATGGAAGATCTATAGAATGTTAACACAACAATGGGCAAAGTGGGAATGTATAACATGCATACTTAGGTACAGTATGTCAACACAACAATGGGCAAAGTGGGAATGTAAAACATGCATACCTAGGTACAGTATGTTAACACAACAATGGGTGAAGTGGGAATGTAAAACATGCATACTTAGGTACAGTATGTTGACACAACAATGGGTGAAGTGGGAATGTAAAACATGCATACTTAGGTACAGTATGGTAACACAACAATGGGTGAAGTGGGAATGTAAAACATGCATACCTAGGTACAATTATCATACTGTACCTAAGTATGCATGTTTTACATTCCCACTTCACCCATTGTTGTGTTATTATACTGTACCTAGGTATGCATGTTTTACATTCCCACTTCATCCATTGTTGTGTTACATACTGTACCTAAGTATGCATGTTTTACATTCCCACTTCACCCATTGTTGTGTTACATACTGTACCTAGTATGCATGTTTTACATTCCCACTTCACCCATTGTTGTGTTAACATACCCACTTCACCCATTGTTGTGATGCATGTTTTACATTCTTAGGTACAGTATGTTAACACAATAATGAAACATTTACATTTGTGTGATGATATTATCTACTTCTGAACATAAGGTACCATAAAATTATATTTGTATGTTTTAAAATTAAATTAACATATGTATGAGTAAAGTATAGTAATTATTACAGTTTGAAGGACCAATCAATGAAGATAAAAATATACAATGTTTTGACCAGGATTTTTTACAATACAGAGCAGGCAGATGAGTTAAATGTTATCGTGATGAGGCTACGTTAATGTTTATACAATAATTTTATATCAAGTGTGATTTAATGTGGTTCTGCTGATTACAGTAATATTGAAGAGAACCGAGCACGACATCCATACTTACTGGAAGTGTTATATATCATTGCATGGGTGTCGTCTTAGTGACACATTACTGTCTAGGACCACGTTTCTCGGGCCCCTAGTTCCTCCTGTTACACCCAGAGTGACAGTTGAGCATGACATCCATACTTACTGGAAGTGTTATATATCATTGCATGGGTGTTGTCTTAGTGACACATTACTGTCTAGGACCATGTTTCTCGGTCACCTAGTTCCTCCTGTTACACCCAGAGTGACAGCTGAGCACGACATCCATACTTACTGGAAGTGTTATATATCATTGCATGGGTGTCGTCCTAGTGACACATTACTGTCTAGGACCACGTTTCTTGGTTACCTAGTTCCTCCTGTTACACCCAGAGTGACACTTACTAATCTAGCTTTTATTATATAAATACTGGAATAAATGTTTATACAGTGGAAAGCAGCAATACTGCATGATTATTAGGAGTCTGTCACCTAGATATAAATTAGTGATCCATTTTTGTGAACTATTTTGTCATTTATTTGTATTCTATCAAAATAATAAACACTGATTCACTTCAACAGTTTTGTACTGGCTTACACTCATACAAGGATGAATTCAGACCTTCATCGTACAAAATGTAATACCAGAACTCACACACACACACTTTGAACTAGGTGCACAGGGAAAAAAATCTTTAATTTCTCAGTGTGAACATATTCTTTAACAGCAATGTATTTTCTGTTTTATTCATAAGTTATAATAATTTCATGACGTTAACACCAGATCAATTTTAAGTGTTTTCATATTAAATTATCAAAAATTTGCTGACTAAAAACTTATAAATTATTACCTTATTTTTCTTTGTTTCATGTTGTGTATTATAATTCCTCACAATTATATAAAAATATGGTTAGACTTTTTAACTTAAAGAAATACATCTGCATCATATCCATAATAATTTTTACAAACCTCCTTCTTTAATATGTTTCTTTTTGTGTAAAGGTAATATATTATCAATTTTTTTTCTATAGCAACTGGCTGGAAAGGATCAGACAGAGGTTTTGGATAAAGTACGGATCGCGTCTTCGGACAATAAAAGTGGAGGAAAATGTTGCTAGGTAACAGTAATAATTATGAAAGAGAGTACTTAAGCAAAGTTGTAAGTCAGTTGTACAGCACAATATAAAGCTTTAATTAAAAGTAGATTAATGTCAATATCTAAGCAAATGCTATATGAGAATTTGTTGCAATTGTACATTCATGGATCTGTTGTTATATTTGCTGTGTAAAGTATAAAAAGAGCTGAAAATAAAATTTTTTAAAAAGTACTAAAGTAATGTGGGGAAAAAAGTTGAAATTGTAAATTATTTCTAGATAAAAAAAAAGTGTAGCTACAGAACTATTGGTGCCATTTCTTTTATTTGATATGGTGTTTTAGGCTTTTTGTTTAAATACTACACGCTCTTTTACACAAAACCAACAAGACAAATAGTTAGTGGTTTTCCTTTGTATTATTTGTTTAGATTCATCATACCCTGGTGGGAAATTTGGTGAACTACTTAATGATTACTTTCGTTTTACACAAAACCAACAAGACAAATAGTTAGTGGTTTTCCTTTGTATTATTTGTTTAGATTCATCATACCCTGGTGGGAAATTTGGTGAACTACTTAATGATTACTTTCGATTATCGCATCCGGTGACTGGAACCACATATAACCCGGTTGTACCAAAGATTTAATATTTACTAATCGAGGAAAGCTACATATCGTAGATTTTCTATTCACAATAAAATAAATTTACAAAAGAACGTTCGTACAATATTTTTAATCTATTGGAAACAGCTTAATGTACAAACTGAAGAGAGCATTATGTATTTCCTGGGATACAGTTACTTAAAGTAGTGTACTCGCACAATTTGGCTGGTTTTTATCTGCATTCTACACACTGATGAAATATTTGATAACAATCATCAAACACATCAGTGCACTGGTTGTTAGCCAGCAACCAGATTCTTCTATTAAAATGATGAACTTAGCAGACCTCTTTAAATAAATCATTGCAAAACTAGTTATACAGTCTAAATAAGAGAAACTTTTTTAATTCTTTCAAGAGAAAAAATTTGGTATTTCCATGATGTATGACCTATTTTGATCAGCTTTTAATGATATTTCAATGTTGAAGCAGTTAATCCTATGCATACGGGCTTGACTATCCTTGTAACCATAAAATTATACATACCGTAACTCAGAATATACTAAGTGTATCTTCATGAAATATAGCAAGCTTTTGATAAACATTGCAAGAATTTTGTGCAAAAAAATCAGCTTTTTACTAAAAATTTGTCTATGAATTTACAAAACCTGTACTGGGTCGATATAAGTGAAAAGCAATTTTCATACTAAGAATAAAAGTACTTCTTTCCAGCTTATAGTTTTCACGTGCAGAACCTCTAAAATATCTAATTGAATGTTGTTGATTTTTTATCTCTTTATGTCCCCAGTTGTAGCAAAATCAGCGTGTATGAAAAGTTAAAAGACATGAATTTAAACAAAAAGTATCGTCTTTTTTCTAGAGTGACTACAGATTGTAACATACAACTCTAATTATTTATCCTAACAGCCTCAGCTGTCTAACCTTTTCAAATCTCTTTTTTTAAATTTTATTACTTTACAATGCCAATCGAACCCTATCATGAGCTTATTTACACTTAACACTTAGTCCATCCTGTGTTTCCTGACTGACACATTGTGCTGTACATTGGTAATTTTTTCTATTCAGTGCCACCTTTTCCTTTTCTTCCCATATCATAGTTCTTTTGCTGATGTCTTTCTCAATAAATTTTTTCCACGCGAGTTTTGGTCATCCTCTCTTTCTACTTCCACCTTCAATCTTCCAATTCATCACTTGCTTCACAATTCTTGTGTCATCCACTCTTATGATGTGACCCATCCATCTCAATAATCTTTGTCTGACTAAATCCATCGGGTCACATTCTTCTGTACACTTCAATGTTTGATACTTTATCCTTCCGTGATAATTTCAATATTTGACGCAGGCTGTTCATATGGAATGCATTTAACTTTTTTTGTCTTTTCTGTACATCTGCCACGTTTCACAACCATACAGCAGGACAGGCACAACAAGACAATTATAGAGTCTAACTCTCATTCTGATGTCCGTACTTCTATTGATGAGCAGTTTTCTGAGTCTACCAAATGTGGCATTAGCTTTTCTAACTCTGGTGATCATTTCTACATGGCTCTCTTCATCACATATTATATTAGGCTTTCCATTCTCAGTTGGCATTGTATTAAATTTTTTCCCATTGTATCTTAGACCCACTTCTTTGGCTGGTCTCATGAAATTTCTTATTTACTTTTTTTCATCCGTGTTTTGTTATCTAACCTAAAAAGTTTCTAATTTTTACATTTTAGCTACTTTGTTAAAAAATGTATAATATAAAATTTGCATAAAAAGCAATAAATTTTGGACTTAAATTAGAGTTTAAGCCTACTTCAGTAATTTGTACTTTAGAATGTAATTCCTGAGCACTAGGTTTTTTCTCATTCTATGTTGGTTCTTCACAAAATAATTCCTGTCAAATATGCATTTGAGAACTCAAAATATATCATGCACTAGAACAGAATGTCGCAAGACTACGACAATTTAACTGATTTTGTAACTAAGCTATAATTAGGCTTAAACAATTTTGTTAGCTGCTGAATTGATAATGAAATTGTTTAATTAAATTTTGATCTAGCTGTAAAAAGGTTACGGCATGCACACTTTGACCTTCCCAAATGCATAGCGTTAACTGATTCACTTCAACAGGCAACAGGAACCCAAACCTACTCCACTATTTACAAGTGGCATGCAAATCTAGTTAAAGATGATTAAATGACAAGAAAGCTCTACAGTTTGACCTTCTATCTTTTTTAAAATCTCCTCTGGAGTATGAGACTTCTACAAATGTTTGATGTAAGCATAATAGTCATTTCCTCTGTTCGTTGTAGTTGGGATACCTGAATGAAGTTTCTAGAAACAGTAAAATAGATTATGTATACTACGTATGAGAGCTGGAAACAAAATTAGTACAGTTTATTTCTAAAATATGAAACAGGTAATTCTTAACCCTACCAGACCCAGCAAGTTATGTAGTTCTCATCATACTTCATTCCAAAAATAAAACTAGTAGATGAAATTGTTTGAAACTTAACAGGAATTTTCTGAAATTTATGCAGCTTCAGAAAGAAAAAAAAATCTCAAATTTTGATATATTTAGTTTTTGTGCATTATCATTTTTGAAATCTTGGGAAAATTGTATTAGGAAATGGTTCTTACAAGTAATAAGTAAAATACTTACATTTGAGCGAGTTTTAGTACATTATTCTAAAGATCCATAATAACATTTTATTATTCCATAAGGTATAAATTTTGTCTATTTTTAAGTTTTTTTGTCACTAACGTTCCTTTTGTGCACAATTATTATATAAGAACAAAAAATAATATTTCTAAACAAACCAAAACAATAAGCTAGTATGCATTTTTTATTCTTATTTAGGATTTCACTCGCATACACTTAACTGATTTTTAAACTTGTTCCATAAGTTCACTTGTATTTATTTAAAATTTGTCTTTGACTGTACCCTAAGGTCTATTAAGCTAATAAAACAACCATGTCAACAGTATGAATAAGTGTTCATTTGCCAGTAACATACACAGAACATCTTTCGCTTAGCCTAATTAACTTCTAAGGTCTTGCATTTGGCATCATTGAAGCTAAATTTTTCTAAGCATAACACTCATAAATAAATTTTTGTTCCAGAAAAATACTTATTTTGAGTTGACACCACAATATAATAATTAAAATAAATATTTAAATGATATATCATGTTCTTAGAGGTTATAAATAAATAATTAATTAAAATCAAAGATGTTTATGTCAAATATTGTTACAAACTGTCTTCCTTCTTTATATCTCTCAACTACTTCACAAGTACTAGTGTCAATCACACATTCTGTATACCATTTCAAAGCACATAAAATTGGCTGTCATCACGTGCTTAGTTTATCATCCTATCATTTGTCGAACATGAGATAGATTGTTACATCAGATCATGCCGATTGAGGCATACATTGTTAAAATGTTTAAAACTGTATGTGCTCAGGAGCATTGATTTATAGACTAAGCTGTCCTAAATAGTTGGAATATTGATCATAGATGGCATACATAGCTGTAATTATGGTGAAGTTTTAAAAATTTCCAAAGACTATTGTTTTACTTTATAGAGGGCACTTATTTGCAGCCTAAAACATATTTTGGATTTTTTTTCTAAACTCTCTTTAAACATAATTAAATAAAACAATTTAGTAGAGACATTTAAATTTATACCAATATGTAAAAACAAAAGTTGAAAAAGGCTTTGAATAATTTCTTTAATTTAATTAATTCACTGATGCAATTTCCCTATTGAGCAGCAGAAAACTCCACAAGGTCTGATAGGGTTAATCTCCATAACATTCAGTGATAGTAGATTCATGATTTCTTGGTAGGTTTAGTTTTGTTTTTGAGTTATTAAATCTTGTGTATGGAAATTCTGAAGAAGGATTATTGAGTCTAGTACTGTTGATAATAGAAGTGGTCAAGGTAGAAAGCCCAAACTATTAAAAAGTGATGTTAAGTAATTCAGGGTGCTCTTTACATGATACACAACAACCCAATAGAGATAGCTATATGTCCAGGTATGAATGTCACCTCCAGAACAATAAGATACATATTAGCACATTTTTGGTCTCAGTGGATGTGTAGCTGCTCAAAAACCACTGCTTAGGAGACAACCAATAAACTGAAATTGGATGATCAGAGCTAAAGTTGGGTACTCTTTACAGATAAATCTTATTAAAATTGTATCGTAATAATCAAAGATAGTTTGTTCAATGGGAGAGAAGAGAATGTCCAATATCTAGAGTGAGACAATTCTGAGGGTCCAGTACAAGTGTGGGCTACATCTCGGGCAGTGTTGTTGGAAAACTATGCAAAATTGATGGCACCCTGAATTCGAATAGGTACATGCACAATCTTATCCGTCATATCATTCCTTTAGAAATAAGACCTCTTGGACAAGAATTCATTTTCCAGCAAAACAGTGATCCCATGCATGCAGCAAATATGGTGAAATGATACCTGGAAAAAAAGAAAGAAGGGGAGGCTAATGGAACACTTGTAACCATGGCTTAACCTGCACAAAGTTCCAATATTAATATGATTAACACTGTTTGGGCACACATAGAAACTGATAAGGTCAATTGGCAAACAAACAATGTATCTGAATTGTGGGGAGTGATACTGGGAATTTAAAAGAACATTTCACAGTTGTACATCAATAAATTTATGGAAGCATAAAAACAAGGCGTATTGCTCTGTTTAAAGCAAATACTTGTGTATTGTACAAATTATTTGCTTTTCTTTAATATTTTCAGAAATAATGTGTTGTCCTAATAATAAATATACTTTTTAGTTACAATTTTTCCTTGTTTATGACTTATTTATATGTCTCACTTGTACATTTCAACATTGTTTTATGTCTGTATATAGTTTCAAGGCAATAGATTTAACTCCTTAAACCCGAGTGGACACTTCCAGCAGCTGCCCAAAAATCCCAATTTATCCATTGGATGGTGACAGCTTCCGATAACATTTACGTCTCTTTGGCTGAAAACTAATCGAAACCATATCCACAAATTTAAATTTTATAAAGACATGGTGATAATTATTAGGACAGAATTCACAAAAAATTATGGGTTTAAAGAGTTTATTCTATTTTGGGATATATTACATTAAGAATATTTAATTTTTTTAAAAAGTGCTATTCAGTTTCAAGTAATAGGTGAAACATTTATTGCAAAATAATTATTCTGGTATAACTGTTCATTACAAAACTTGAATGACTTGGTTCACCAGGTTGTACAACTCTCCATCTGCACCACAGCAACCGTAGCAAAGATACGAAGAAGAATTGGTAAGACCAACAACCCCTAGAATCTCACTAGCAACCACTACTGGGGCTAAAGGCACG
This sequence comes from Limulus polyphemus, assembly GCF_000517525.1. Taxonomy (NCBI): domain Eukaryota; kingdom Metazoa; phylum Arthropoda; class Merostomata; order Xiphosura; family Limulidae; genus Limulus; species Limulus polyphemus. The sequence goes on along the minus strand of NW_013742337.1, from coordinate 5,097 downwards.
TAGCCAGTGAAGAAACATTGCCAACTGCTGTAGTTGTACTTATAAAACTACAATGAAACTTTCTTGTGTGAAGATAACAGATGTCTCCGTCTTAAAGCTTGATGTATTTGCTGCTTTAAAAGAAGTTTTCTTAATGACCTATCTTAAGTGCAGACATAATTGATATTCACATCTGTAATGCTGGTGCAAGTATCTAAAGTCTATTGATTTATTTCATCATGTTATACTTTCTACTGTTTCATCATTTCCAGCTCGACAGATATGGTGATGTGTGGTGGATTAAAAAACTGAAATGCAGATGGATCATATTGTACAAATTTTTTATGGTAAATAGAAGAACGACTATGTGCCCCCACAAATTCATGTGGTGGTTGAAAAATGAAATACTAGGTTTTGTTGATAATGTCTTTTGCTAACCTTGTTGTTTTTGACACTAGGCAATTGTCTGTTACGAAATATAACAATTTATATTCACGGTTGTAGAAAGAAAGCCATTTGATGTGACGTTACATGTAAACTGTGTGACTATTTCATATTTTTGCTTAAAGTATTGCAATATATGTATGTGTGTTTGTCCCAATTACAATAACACAAACCTCCTTATACGCTGGTGAATGCTAAGGTTTCACACTTTTTCTTTTTTCTAACACGTATTTGCACATTTGACTGGGATCTATACTGCATTTAGAATCACCTTTATATGCTACAGAGAGTTTCTGTCTCCATAATAAACTATATTAAAGCAGAATTTTGGAAAAGTATGCATGTGTTTGAATTGTTTGGGTAAAAACTGATGAGTTATACAACAGAAAAAAATGGTTGTTGTTTCCATCTGTCTGTAAATTGTTTTAATTATATTTGAAAATAAAGTATAGATAACACAAAGACTTTTTAAGTCAGATTAAAGGGAAATAACAATTCTTACAACAAGATAAAACATTCTGCAGTACTGATGTTATGTGGAAAACTGCAAAGTTTGAACAAGGGAATTTTACAAAACAAAAACCGATAGTTATCTAAAAAAGGAGAGGATATAATTACTAGGAATTTAAGTTATAAATAAACTCAACTTAGTTATGAGATTTTATAAGAAAACTGTAAATATTGCTTAGTGAGTTTCTGTTTTGCATATTACCAAATAGTATTTTTACAGGAAAAATAAATTATCAGAAGTAACAACAAAAATATAGTCATATTATAAATTGTAAAAGTCTCACAAATATGATAGTTTACTTCTGAATTTGTCAATTAATTATTTTTTACAATATCCATTATGATCACCAGTCTATTTCTTCCAATTTTTGAATGTAATTAACAAAAGTCTAGTCACATTACAAATTGCATAAGTCCCACAGAAATGGTAGTTTATTGCTGATTAGAGGGTATCACTTAACCCAAGAATGCCAGCCAGCATGATTAGTATACAGATTTAACTTGTATGGGATCATAATGACCCTATACTGCCATTCTAGGGTTAAGGGTTCTTGTGTGTACTGTGCTATACAATAAACTTGTGGACCAACCACCTTATTTCTATAATGCAGCACTTTAGCAATGACTAAAGTATTTTAAAATTGTTTTTATAATGCTAAGAAAACTGTTCAATTCCTCTAAAGTTTCTGTACCTTAAGAATTGGGGGCCTTTATGCAATAGTAAAATTGGAGGTTGTGAGTTGTACTCTGTAAATACTTCGTGAATGCCAGTTTGGTTATGAAGAAGGCTCATTCCATCAGTTAACTCTCCAGATATTAGCTACCACTTACTATATTTGTTGATAAAAGTGATTAGAATTATCATTTATGATCGTAACCTCTCTGAAATCTCAAATAAATCTACTGATGATGCAAATGTTTTAATGAGAGAGAGATGCTGCAATTGGTGCATTAAGCCGATTGTTTTGTCATATGTTAAGTACAGTCTTCATTGATGTCAGGCCTCCCAGTGAACCTATAAAACTTGTATTTTTCACCAAACCCCAAACTATACATACATGTGTACTATTTTTCAGAAAAATATAAGGGAGTTAGGAGAAGAAAAAAAAATAAAATTCATCACTGTAATGGTAAAGAAAACCAAAAACAAGAGCCTAATAAATTGGTAAGTATTCTTTGAAAAACTTAAATGAAATTTTGGTCCTAGTAATATTGTGCTTTTATGAATAGTTCATGTTGAAAAACTGGATGATTTGCAAAAAAATAGGCAGAAAAACCTATATTGCTCTGGCCTATAAAAAAAATAAATTTTAAAGACTGACAGCTTAGATATCTGTATCTCCCAAAAAAAGGTTTTTTTTTACTTATCTAATTTTATTGTATAACAGTATGATGGCTGAAAAGATTGCATAATTTTCAGTAGTTTCAACTTCTGTTCCGTGTACTTCTCTCTAATATTTAACCTGTCCTCTTTTGAAAGTTAATTTTAATACAAGACAAATCTGATTTTGAGATTTATGGTTTTTCCTAGTTAATTTAAACACTGTGTAGTAGAGATACGAGAATCTCAAATAGATAGCTTTGCAAATCATCCCTGAAGTGATTTTTATAATCACCATGGCAATTATATTTATGTTGGTCACGTGGTTCAACTTGCATTTGTGCATTTTTATAGTAGGACAGTGTAATTTAGAAAGTGATAAATATTTCAGAATTCAGAGTTGAAATTATTGAAGTCACTAACTTTCACCTATGTACAGGACTTAATTGGTATTTTGGTAAAACATATGGTTATCATTTTTTCTTCATATGTTTTTGACAACCTTTTTGTGCAAACTTAAATCTTGTACTACAAACAATTATGTCACATTACTGAATTAAATCTATATGCTTTCTCCAGTTTCTTACATTGCCTTTATTTTCATAGGGATTGTTAAAAAATTCACTATGAAAAGTGTACAAGCAACCAGGAAGAATTGTAAACTGTTTTTTTGAAAAATACAATTGAAATATCAGAAAACCTGTTGAGTTCTGGTCTTTATTTCTTAGGTTTTCGAAATTGGACTTTAAAACTATATGGCTAACTGTAAAGAAAAGGTGCAAGACAAAATTTATATGACTGGCATAACAAACACTAAACTTACCACTGGTTATGTTTATTAACTAATATAAACTTATTCTAGCTTCCCAACTTTTATAGCAGTTGGATATGTCTAGTATGCATGCTTAACCCAACATTGCTTTCTTACCACTGTAGCTGTTGGGTATGTTTGCTATGCATGCTTAACCTGACATAAATATTTTTTTCTTTTGCACAGTTACAACGTATAAGTACTATCACTCAAGAATAATCTGATCATGTGTACATACTGAGGCTAGCCTTTACCACATAAAGTAACTAAATCCATACTAAATGGCTTCTTACGAAGTTAATACACAGGTTTTTGTGTGACATTTTTAAACTTGGAAAAAATAAAATAAATATATTTTACTTTCATAATATCTTCATCTTATCACACTAATGAAAAATCCTTTGACACTAGGTGATAGTTGTGGAGAAAAACTACCACTGATACCTCCGACTTATATAAACGAAGGAAGAAAAAGTCACCTAAGATAACTAAAGTGCACACAAAAACTAAACATAATAATACTATGGAGATCAGAGGATACGAACCCTAGAAAATGTAGCACTTATAGACTTCAAGTGCAGAAATACTACAATAAACATGTGAAATAAAAATGATGCATAGTGTATGGCAGCCATAAATTACTATCCCCATCAGGTGTATAACTAATGGGAATAATACCTCTCATGCTCCATCTATTTATGTAGTACCCTTGCTGCACAAAGTATGACCATTGACAAGGCTGCTAATGAAAAACTACCCAAATTAAAAAAAACAAAACAGTTGTAACTGAGGGATAAATAAGAAAAATATAAGCTTATCAACTCCTATGAAAAAGTATTAGGGAATAAGTATTTTAAAAGAACACTACTGGAACTGTAAAGAATTTGTTATATAAAAAATACAGTTCATTAAGAATGAGTTACACGTAAAAAATGACTAGAATTTGATAAGAAATGAGCCGAACTGTTTTGAAGCAAGATACCAGAATTTAACAAAAAATGAGATGTAGTTGTTGAATTAAAAAAAAAAGAATTATGAAAAAATAAGGCACAGTTATAACTTTATATAATTGTTTGTTTTTTACTTTAATAAGCATCTTGGCAATGGAATGACTGAATTAACCTTATAAAGATAATACTGAATGAATTCTTATACTTTTGTACAAAAACAAATATTGAATTAAAGGTGAGCTTATGTGAGTTTTACCATGCTTCAAATCCCAATCATCCACAGCATTTGATAGTTTGACTAGGAAACATGTTAATTTCTCTAAACGAAACTAAATACTATGCTATTTAAAATTGTAAAGCTGTTCTAATTTACATACATTACTATTCAATGGACACTGAATGATTGATTCAGCTATTTGCTTACTGTCACCGTATCAGGCTAATCTCTAAGTCTGAATTAATTTATTAAAAAAGTAAAACACAGATGCTCATTTCTTTCTGTATCAAGTAAGTGAAAATAAACTAATGCATCAAATAATATAACATTCTTTGGTTTAATATTTTCGTATTAAAGATGAAATGTTCCAAATTTACCAACTTTTTTAACTAACTTAACCAAACGTTCGTCATTATTTTAACTTGAAACCAGAGTACATCTGCTTCGACACTGACATAAATGATAATCAAAACAATTATGAACTAATTTTGTATTCACATTAGTCTACACCTATTTTTACAGTACGAACAAATAAAATTAACATATTAATGTTCACTTACGTAAAAAAAACAAAAAAAAAACGACTGATTATAAGGTCTGAGTACATTTAGATTTTCTCCAAACAAACTGCATCAGTACTTACCGTTCTCAATGCTATTCTCACGATCAACATTACTAACAGTTGTACTGGTAACTGGACTTTTCGGATGATGTTTCCCTCTAGCGACTCATTTAACTAAAATACTGTATTTTGTGATATATTTAATTTCAGAATTTGACATTATGATGACAGGGTTGATAGTTTTCTCACTGGTGACACTGAAACCAAGGAACTCACCCAATAACAAGTTTCATTTTGTACTAG
>NW_013742336.1:0-25065 GCF_000517525.1 Limulus polyphemus | reverse complement strand
ACAAGATTGTGGGGACCAGTGTGGGTGACTATTGAGCTCATGGGCATAAAGTACAGACAGAAAGTATACTTGGCTGACATGGAAGATGAAGGCATATTAGGATTGGACTATCTACTACCGAGAAAGTGTGTAGTTAATTTCCCCTTTGTTATTCCCAAACGTCATTTTAAATGACACCTAATTAGTTCAACCTCTCTTTTAACAGTTACCGGAACTTGGCTTGACTTCAGCCCCATCATCATCAACTTTTTCAGTCGGGGACCAGTTAAAGCTTGAAGATGGTATTCTTCTCCAGAGATGGGAAAGTGACGAGCTAGCAAACGGTTATACCGAGAAAGTTACGGGAAGTTGTGCTGCGTCAATCCCATGATAATTTAAGAGGAGGACATCTCGGAATTAAGAAGACATTGAGTCACATACAACAAAGATTTTACTGGATAGGTATGAGGCGAGATGTGGAAGAATGGTGCAGGACATCCAGTACATGTAGTGCTAAAAGGGGATCCAAGCATAAGGGACGCCCACCTTATGAAGAGTTGCCTGTGAATATGTCAGAGTTTGTGGAAGTGATATCGAAAAGGATGAACGATATTCACCATCAAGTGCGTTCAAACTTGAAAACGTCTGCTGATGATGATGTTATCTTATGATAAGAGATCTACTGAAGTCAGCTTTGAACAAGGAGACAAGGTATGGTTGTATAATCCCAGGAAGACCAAAGGGAAGTCTCCTAAGTTGTCTTTTCCATGGGAAGGCCCATATGACATAGTGGATCGTCTCTCAGACGTGACTTTCCGGGTAAAATGTGGTCGGCGAGGTAAGCCAAAAGTGGTGCATGCCAACAGGCTTGGGCATTATCATGGTCCAGGACATTTCAGTTGGGACGAAGTGGACAACAGAACAAATGACGTTGCTGAAGACGTGCCACCTGAAGAAGCCACTGTCGAAGAAGAAACTCTACTCAGTTTTGAGAAGGGAAACGGTGACGCTCTTGATGAAGTTACTACCACTGATGTGACTGTTATCGACGATAGAACATTTCCTGATGAAGCAGATGAACCCCATATGAAGCAGAAGCCAACGAGACTGAGACCAGTACGGAAGAAGATACGTCCCATAAAATTAAGAGACTTTGTTGAATTGTAATTTTGTGTTTGTAATTCTGTACATTTAATTAAGTTGTTGTTAATTGTTATTGGTTCATTGTAAGTGGCAGGACGAACAATACTAAGGAGGGGCAGTGCTGCGTCAGCGAGGTCACGTGACTAGTATCACGCCACCTGTTTCTAGAAATATCCTGTTCCTTCAAGAACGCCCTAGCATTTACTAGATATGTGTTAGTCTTGTATATATATAAGACGGTCACAACGTGACGGAAGAACAGTGCAATGTTATAGAGCGACTGTTGAAATTAAGTGTATCGTAAAGTTGTATTCGGAAAGAATAAACCAGTTTTATTTAAGAAAGGACTTGTGTCGCTAAAGTTTCGTCGGAACGAATTTACGGAAAATTAACTAACGAACGGAGACGTAACAATATCATTATTCATTTTCTACTTATACTTACAACACGAAATTTCAAGATTCTTAACTTTCATAAATTTTATAGATTATTAAATCATCATTACATAATCTCACGCACCCTCTAGCAAACAAACAGTTAAATTAAAATATAAGAAATATAACTTTCAACAAATACACGTTATCATGGTTCTAAGAAGGAAGTCTATCGTGTCTTGATTATAACATGTGATTGCAAGATTATTTACATAACTCTTGCAGGAATATATGATATGATCGGTAGAATTATATAGCAAAAGGTCCAGAAATTTTTTATATCTCTAACGCTATGTGTTCTAACTGTTATTGTAAAATCTACGTAACAAAGTTTTATGTTTGCTCTTTTTGTTTTTCACTCAGGGATTTACATCACTATATTTTTGACAAAAAAACAGTCATTCATTCATTCAAAGGATAACGCTCTTAAATGTTTATGTAGATCTTTGGACCACTAAGCTATAGATCAGTGTTTTGGACTGATTTAGCAATCTTTAATTGCTTGCTTTGTTGTTTCTAAAAGATAAAGTGCGATTTTATAAAACGAAGTCATATAAATAGGAAAGTTTTCTTTATAAACATTTATAAATATTGAATTATATCATTATGTTTTTATTTCATGTTTATCATATACTAGATGGTCCCGTAAACTAATTCTAGTAGTTTCAGTGTCAGAATGGAAACACATTTTTTACCTCCGTATCGGGTTTTGTTTGCTTGCATACAGGTTTATGCTTTTGTTTTTTGTTTAATTTTATTCCAATATTTTATGATGGAGTCTATTTTTTTTAGTGCGTTTGTGCTAATAATTACTGGTATTGGTTTACATTATATTGTAATTCCGCCTGTGGAGAAATCGATTGCTTTACAAGTGTTGGGAGTACTTGGTGAGGAAGAAGATAAACATCCACGTATTTACGCTCATCGAGGCGGTGGGCATGATGCCCCCGAAAATACATTGGCAGCTTTTCGAAAAGTAAGTTGCTATAACTTTCGAGATTTTTTAATATTTTAAATATTAAATATTTTTCAGTAACTACGCTTACGTAAATATATTGTATAAGTTGTATTAATAAAAATATGTAAGATATTAGCAAAATCTCTCTCTCTCGTTTTCTTAATAATTATCGTACAATAATAATTACTAATTATTTAATATACCTTATGAATTATCATTATCATATAATTTGTGTACTTATTCCAATAAAAGGGTTAACTTTTGACATTGTTATGGTTAATACTACTACTAATAGGAACAACTTCAAGAAGAAGGACAGGTCCCTTATTTCCAGTACGAGAAATCAGAACCACTTTGCTTCTCATAAAGTTTTTATAGATTTATGATTTTTTTAACTTGGATTAAGGTTTTGTCTAGTTAGGCAAATATTATCAAAACTGTTATTGAATGAAATGGTGACAGTGTTATTTTCTTATTTGTACAGTCTATTTAATTTTATAAATTTATTCAGCCTTGAACGAAAATCATTAAAACAACTAATTTAAGAAAACAATTTTTTAAAATAAAAATAATGAACTTTGGTAGAAACAATGTATAAGACTGAAAGTAGTATTTGCTAAGTGAAAATATTTATGGTATCATTGATGGTATGGTTTTCTTTGCACATACTCTATTCAACTTTTTTAGTGTACTTTTAATAGGAATAGGATAAAAGAGATAGTTTTGAACTTAAAAGAAATGTTACTGATAGATATCTTTACAATTAGCAGGAATAAGTAAAGTTAAAAATGTGACTACAAAGCTGTGATGTTGCTTTGAATCAGGGGTGAAGTTTTGTCGGTACTTTAATTTTGTACATTATATGTAGAATGTGATAATGCTGTAATTTAAATATTCTGTGATTGTTGTTGTGATTATTTGTTTGACTGATAAGCATGGCCTTATACTGTCATTAACATGCTTTTATTGTTACATGTTGTTATACATACCTCAGACTTTGTGTATTCCATGAATTTCTAGTTAAATATCAAGTTTTTAAAATACAAAGTTAGATTAGTAAAAAGCCTTAAAAGTAGGCCTGTAAATACAGGTAGTGAGTAAAAATTAGTATGATTTAATTAAGGGTTGGCGAGCCACGAAGAATGAAAAAGACTCGTAGAGAACCATAAGCCTAGCCAAAATTTTGTTTAAATGTACTTAGTGCTGAAGTATTGTCAGTGAGTTAGGTTTACATGTGTAGCTCTGTGTATTGATTTTATCTAAATACAGTAAAAAAAAGGTTTAGATGTTATTGAATTGATTGAAATAGATTTCATACTTTAAAGTAAAATTTTATTAATAACACATCAAGTTTTGTTTCTCAGTAAGTTTGTAAGTTGTCTGGCAATCTCCCCCCCCCCCAAAAAAAAAAGCTGGAAGTGCAAGATAAACCATAGACTATAGGTCAGCAAATTGTACAAAAACTAAATCATTTTGGAGAATTTGGAACTATAGCATCTATAATTGGAAGAAAAGATGGGAAGAAACTAAGAGAACACAATAACAACTGTGCCAATAGCAGAATGTGAAGATTTTGAAAGAGCATTGCTCGAAACTTAGAAACCTGTGAGATTTTCAAGATAACACATTCAAAAATACAACTGAAATTTACAGTATTGCTGGAAGAATACTATCAAAATTTAAAAGAACATTAGTAGAGTAGAACAGCAAATGTGAAAAAGACATGAATTTTGATGAAACCATTGATATTAAATGTAGACATGTAGCTGTTCGTGAAATGACAGCTTTCAGTATTGTCACAATGTCCTAAGGTGTGGATTATAGAGTTAAGACAGTATAGTAAAATATAATTTCACATGTTGAACAGACATTGGAGTTAAGACACTACAGAAAGATATAGTTGAACACATCTTCACACATTGAACAGATATTGGATGCTAGATAAAGACCCTAACACAGAGAATGAACAAGTTATAGGAACCAACTGTTCTCTTGTCTGTTAGTTTATAGGGATTCCAGCTAAGGACAGATTTAACTTCTACAGCAGTATCTTCCAAAACTATGTTATTACAAGGATTCCAACTATCTCTTAAGCCACTGGGTTTACAGAATTGCTTCCACCTTTCTTGTTCATAGAAAATCCAATGAATTGTAATCACAAATGAATGTGGGAAATTTATGAGACCCAAGTCTGAACTTCTCAAGTTAACAAAAGGAATATTGAACAGCATAACAATAATATTAATTTTGCTGCCAACCTGTGAAGACCAGAATCAGTAACAATGGGCAACCTACTATTGGAAATAAAAAATTACTTAGATACTGTTTTGTTCTGTTCTTTCCAGTTGATTTGGAATGACTTGTTAGAAACAGGTTATGTTCAGAATGGGGAGTTGATTGCTTAGTACATAAAATTTGGTAGAGCATTGGTCTCAAAAAATTAGTATGAGCTGAGAGATCCAGGATTACCACTGGTAGGGGCAGACTTCTTAACATTCTGATTAATTTAGTTGTCTTCAGCTAGTTATTTAACCCTTGAAAGCCATCTGATTTGCATAAATAATGAATTAAACCATCTATGTACACTTTGCTCAATGATTGGTCCAGTTGTGATGTTGGTAATAATCAATTGGTAAACACGAATTAGCAGAACTTTAGTTCAGATATGTTTAATACAACTGTGAAAATAATAAATATACTGTGGGTCTCTCCAAGTTCATTCATGAGTTTTTACAATCTGCTTCCTTCTTTGAGTCTTAACATTGTCCTTACAAGTGTTTATCATAGCACATAAGCTTTTATGTAACATTCAGGTTATTATTTGTAGTTAGTTTTTGTTTACTCTAAGAATTTGTTTAAGATGTGTATATTTTGAAACATTCATTGTAGATGTTATTCATTATTTCTGTGGTTATTGTTCATCAGCTAGATAAGATACAGTACTTTCACAGGTGTGAACCAAAGAGTTCACTGATACAAGTCGTCTGTAGCGATTAATCTCTATCCGAGGGAAAAGCTGAATGTCAGCTTTGCCATGTAATTTGTTTTCTCTGTAACATTAGGGTGATAAGCAGGAGTTGCCAAATATCTAACATTTATGACACTTAAAAGCCAGCCCTAAATTATAGGACCAAGGCCAGCAGCTTAATACAGTGAGGGGCATGGGGGAAAGAAGAAGGGTAATTTTCACCTGTCCTGAGAACATTTATGAACAAATTTTCAATTTTGTTCTAGTTGTGCATTTTAAACATAAACAAGAGATATACACACACACACCTTTTTTTAAGTGTATCTTAATGTTGTCCATCTTCACAAGATGTTGAATAAATCACAGAATGTCTGGTGTAAAAAAAAGATTGAGAACAGGTATTCACTGCCTAGTTTTGAGTTGTCAGTTCCTAAAGCTCCACTGATCCTACACTAAGAAATATGCCAATGATTCTGTTATAAAAGCATGTTTATAACAATTACAGAATGGAAAATAAAAAATAATTACTAACTTCAGTAAATCTGTAGACTAACTGGAAAGAAGGTATTACACTACATATAAGAAGCTGTTAACCATTATCCAAACTATGTGTCATTTATACTAGTACTGTTTGGGTATAAATTTATTTACAAAAATGATCTTCCATCTTTGAAATGGCTTATTCTTTTTTGGAATATTTTATTACAAACAACAAGAAAGCTACAAAAAGCCATGGATATGAGTATGTCACATTGCATTATCTTTGGTAGAACTTTGAATTATCATGGTGGCCATACAGTGAAGATGGCAGTAGGTCCTGTAAACATCAAGAGTACCACAATAGTGAATAAGGTCATCATAGAAGGAGACAGTCCAAAGTCTTCTTATATTGAATTCATGTGGTTCAGCAAACAATTTCAAGATAATAATTTAAGTATTTGGTATATTACTAACTAATTAAAACTGAAAAAAAAAATGAAAGTCAACATCATAGACAATAGCCTCCAGCAGTCCACAGAAAAGTATGAACATTATTTTTTTGTTTTTTTCCAGACTTTAAGAGACAGCAATAATTTTCACTTGCAGGAGTTTATGTACTTCTTTCTGTTAAAAGCATTCAACTTCAGGTGTTTTGTTGGAATATTATAAATATCATACACTTCTCTTTTCTTATGTTTAGTTCCACAGATTTTGCATTGAAAATAAATTACATTTGTTACTGTTTAGATCCAAAAAGAAACTAAAAATGGAAACTGTGATTTATTTGGATTTTTATGTTCATATCCTCATCTCCATCAAATGGCTTAAGTACATTTTATTGTTTTTCTTTCTGTTTGTTTCAGGCAAAAGACAATGGAGCAACTGGTGTGGAATTTGATATTTCTTTAACTAAAGATGGTATTGCAGTACTTTTACATGATGATACTGTTGACAGAACCACCAATGGCTCTGGAAGTATTGGGGATATGACATTTCATGAAGTGAGAGAACTTGATGCTTCCAAACATCACCCCCAGAGGTACAACTACTAAGAAATACATTACATTTGCAAATACTTCTATCAACCTGTATTATTTCATTTTTGGATGTGATTAGTTAGTGCATTTTTAAAAATATAAGTCTTATTTAAGATGTTCTGATGATAGCAAGTTTAATGTGATGAGCATGGCCTTAATTTCTGGAACTGTCTAAAAAGTTTAGGAAGTAGTTTGAACCATAAATTTAAACATTGAGTTACACTAAAGTTTGTGACCCTGGCTTGTGTCTTACTGTCCATGGTGTTGCAGATTTCTTGTTGTTTTTTTTAAAATTGACCAATAATGACAACCCATTTTGTATCTGGTGAATGAAGCGAGTTATAGTTTAGAATAATGAGTTTAACACATGTTATAGTATATACAGTTGTAATAAGTTTGCTATTTTTACTAGTAACTATGGCATTAAGAAAAGGTATAGACTTTCAGACATTTTCAGTATGTGTAAATATGAGCTTTAAGTTGGGGTGTTGATTATTAAGGAATTCAAAGAACTCTGTAAGAGAAGGGAGTCGATGATTCCAGATACTGAAAATGTCATCAATATATCTGTACCACTTAACTGGTTCAAGATTGTTTTTTTCAAAATTCCACTGAGTAAGAGCTGATGATTCAAAGAAATGCATAAAAATAGAAGCAAAAACAACAGCAATATTGTTGGCCATAGTGATACCTTTGGTTTGTTTATAGAGGGCTGAATTGAATTTAAAGTAGCTCTTGTTGAGAGCACATCTGAGAGAATGTTTGAAGAGTTCTATAGGTTGCAGAAGGGGTAGTCAATGTAATAAGATTCATAACCAAACTTATACTTTATTCTATGGAAATTGAAGGGTACATAGAGACGACATCAAGACTAAATAGGATAGTGTTTGAACACATCTGTAAACCATCTTCATGTAATCTGTAAAGAAAGTCATTGGTGCTATTTATGTGTGTAGGGATTCTATTGAGACGAGGGTGATGTAGATTTTTGAGTAGCCAAGATACAGATGCTAATGGAGAGCTGTATATGGAGACTATGGGTTTTAGAGGTGTCAGATTTATGATCTTTGGGTAATTCATACAGTTCAGGGACTTTGAATGAGATGATCTAAGATTGTCTAAGAGTCACATAAATATATTAGTTTTACTTTTAAAGTTCTCCAAAATGTCTTTAGCATTTTTTCGTAGTTCTTTTGTAGGGTCTTTGCTTAGTGGTTCATAAGTAGACATATCATCAAGTTATACCTTAACTTTTCCAACATAAGTGGATGTATTCATTAAAACAAAGCCTTTACACTTGTCATTCATTTTCACAATTATGTTATCAATAATTTTTAACTCATTGATAGCTAACCACTCATTCTTGAAAGATTGAACTTTAAATTTTAAAAGCTATTTAAAATTCTATCAACATCTTTTTTTATGTTTCTCAATACTGTTTTCTACACAATACACATTACTACAGAGTAGAAACATATGGAAAACTATTTATGTAAGGGTGAAATTAACAGTTAATTCTACTGTAACACTTTCATACTTAATCAGAAAGAATCAAGTTTTATTAACTAAACGTTAGGTTATAACATTTGTGTGGGTATAATTGACACACGAGTTGTCCATTTCTTTGCTATAGCACTCCCAGGATTTTCTAATATTGCTTTTAATATAGGAAACTAAGACTTCAGTGCATGTCTTTATACTTGATAATATTATAACAAAAAGGATAAAATATGTAATCTCTGCATTAAAAGCTTGTTCTTGCACATATATAGTGTGATAAAGTTTTTATCAATAAAATGTAGTTAAAATGACTGATAACAATAAACTTTTTTTTTTATGTTGGCTTTAGTTCACTCTATGAAGGTGAGAAAATCCCTACTCTAGAAGAAGGTGTACAAGAATGTATAAAGCTTAACTTGAGGATGATTTTTGATGTAAAAGAATATGATGAAAAGGTAAGTGTACATGTACTTCCCATATGGAGGTTTTATTCTAGTGAATTGTAGCATTTGGGCTATTTAAAAAAAAGTTTGTCATATATATAAAGACACACACAGATTTTAACAATTCCAGGATATATTTGTACAAGTTATAGAATGTATATTTGATCTTCTCTGAATATGAAAAGTTTGTTTAGGTTGAGAATTATAATCAGTCCATGGACAATAAGAACCACCTTTAAGAATGTCTTTTTACACTCACTGTTGATTAAGGTAATAATCTAAACTTGCCCTTTTCAGGAAATCATCAATTCTCCTCTTTTAATCTCTTAGAAAATGCTGGCTTCCACTATTGCTGATGACAACCCATACCATAAGTCAATTGTTCTGTTGATAAGTACAATTGTCTTCACCTGCAGCCTAGCCTCTCTTTTTCAAATCTTAAACTGATGTCCTATTATCCTATTAAGGCACAAAGAAATCACAGACCTTTATTCTAACAATCTCTTGGATAACCTTGTAAACTTTGATAAGATCACCTCTTACCCTTTTTTTCTAAAAATAAAATATCTTAATCTATCTCTGTAAGATATCTCTTCCATCCCTGCTATCATCCTAGTAACCCTAACTAATAATTTGTAGAGAGAGAGATAGTTACCTTTTTTAACTTGTAATCATGATGTTTCTAAATAGATGCTAAAATTCTGTTGGCTTTATTAAAAACAACAGAACACTGTGTCGATGGTTTGCATGACTATTCCATCACTATGTCAAGATTGGTCATTTCCCAACTCACCATTTGATTTAAGTCAGTCTGTAATATTAAAACTTCCTCAATACAACAAAAAATATCAGATTTTAGTGTCACCAGCAGACTTTACTAATATACTAATTATGCCCATATCAGTATTATGAGTGTAAATAAGAAAGCACATAGGCTCAACCATTGACCCTTGAAGTATTCTACTAGTAATAATGGTCCAGTTTGTCTGGACTCCATTAACAATAACCTTTTGCTTTCTCTCATCTCACCATCCTACAGTCCAGTTAAATAGTCATTTCTCGACCTCTACAGATGTAATTTTCTTAGCTAATATTTTATTTGGTACTTTATAAAAAGCTTCTTGAAATTCTAAGTACACCAAATCCTCACTCTTTACTTCATCCAGAAAAAAAAAGATAACAGATTAGTAAAGCAAGACTGCCCTTCATTGAGTCCATGTTGGCTTCTAATCTTTCAGTTTTTCTACTTAATACAGAGGTATTAACATCTACATGATTCATAGAATGCTCAGGATCAGGAATATTGTTAATATCTTCTATTGTTAAAACAGAAATGAATGAAACTGTAGTTGTATTTGAGATTAACTAAGTAAAAACCCAAGTGTACATCCATTATATATGGAACTGTGATGCTAAGCCATTATTTTAGTATAAAAACTGTAATTTTTGTACTTTTTATTTATATCTGGCAATTTATGCTTGGAGGGGGAATATTTTGCTAAGATACTAGAAATAGATTGTTATTAATGTTTTGTTGGATTACCGAACCCAATTGTATAAAATTTACATGTGGAACATTAATCTATAGAAGTGCAAACACTCAATATCATGTGCACACTGGCTCATGGTATTTCTATTACTGGATTTTCAGGCCTGAATAAGAATTATAGCACTCACTTTGTTTGCATGTCAATCCAGCCTGAAATATTGTTTCATAGACCCATAGACATCATGTGGCCTTGATAATTTTTAACATTATAAAAACAGCTTTGATGTCTATAAGTAGACCTAAAAGTCTTGCCAATCATCTGGTTGCCTCATGGAAAAACAAGTGTGGTACAAGTGGATGCCTTATGGGGAAAACAAGTGTGGTACATGTGAGTGCTTCACAGGAAAACAAGTGCTGTTACATGTTGTTGTCTCTTGTCGAAACAAAGGAGGTACATGTGGGTGCCTCTTGGGGAAACAAGTGTGGCACATGAAGTGTACCATTTTTCTACACTTCAGTTGCTAGATTAATTTTGTATTGGTTTTAATGTAGAACATTGATCAAGAAAGTCACCTAGTTTCTCTTGCTTTAATTATTCAAAGGACTGATTGAGTCACCAAGGATGTCACATCCTGTTAGGAAAGGTTATTATAGCATGAAATATGCTAAAGTTAGTAACAGTGATAGTTTCTCATGGTAAATATGGTGATATTTTGAAGGCTTTACACTCCTTTTTAATGTAGGTAACATGTGCACTTAGAGTGAGAGAGAGAGAGAGAGACTGTTATCATATTACTGTTTTCTTTGTTTTTTAGACTTTTAGCTAGATTTCCGAAAGTTCTTTGTTAGAGAGTTAGTGAATTTGTTAGAGATTCTCTGTCTTAGACACATTTTGCAGTTCCTTGTTTAATATAGATTTTGATTGAGTGTTTTCTCTGTTTTCAAACACATTTACAGATTGTAGGTTTTCTGTTTTTGAGAGATTAATTTTTGGCTTTAAACATTTATTTTGTGCTTTCTATAACTGTTGAGAGAAACCTAATAAAGATCTCTTCTTTTTGCATTTGCTTGATATTTAACTTTCATTATGTTTTATTAATAAAGACAGTTATTTTTTTATGTAATTTTGTTTTCACCCTCTCTATTTATGTCAGACTCCATCAAAGTCTGGGAAAGTTAGATCTTTGAGCTTATATTGTATCCAACAGATCTCCTGATTTTGTGGTTTCTACCTAATTACTCTGAAGCAGCTCTGTGAATTTGAGAATACAATACAACC
Organism: Limulus polyphemus; assembly: GCF_000517525.1. Lineage (NCBI taxonomy): Eukaryota > Metazoa > Arthropoda > Merostomata > Xiphosura > Limulidae > Limulus > Limulus polyphemus. The sequence continues at coordinate 13,355 of NW_013742336.1, read as the reverse complement.
ATGACAACTGACAACTATGGACTACATCTTTGCTTGCTCTTTACTGATTTGTTGATGATCAGTCTCACAGAGTAAACACAGAAAGAAAAAACAAGAGAGTTTGAGAAAAGGCTGCAAATATTTCATCAAAAATTACCACCACGATATTACTGTGACAACATTTCCATTCATTGTCTAACCTAGATTGGATCATGGTTCAATTTTACATCAGAACAATATCAACAATGATAATAGACTAATAGTTATAACTTCTGGTAATAATAATAATACATTAACTTAGTGACAGTAATAATAAGAAATCTATTAAATTAATGATAATAACTTCTGATAGTCTAGCAGATTGTGTTTACATCAGTGGACTGAGTAACATTTTTAAATTCCATTAGAACTTCACCAACAACACATTAATTGTGATGAGCAAAGCTGAGACATTACTTCTGGCCAGCATGTTCTCCAAAGAACTCTGATTGTTATAATAATTTTTTGAATAGGCTAAAAGTAAAACTGAGAGGATTCTAACCAGTGCTTACAAAGCATATGTTCAATGAATTAAGCTGTTCTATTCAATTTTGAAAAATTCAGGTATTCTTCATCAGTTTATTAGAATAGAAAATGGTAGAATTCTTAGGCTGTCTGTCAGCCTCTGAAATTTAAAAAATAGTAATTTACTATTGCTAATTAGATATGTCATAACTCGCTTACTAACTAATTATGATATATTATCAGTAACACACTGTCCTTTATCTATTTCAAGAATTGTAGGACGGTTGTCACATTTTCTGAATTCTGCTATCTATCTTGTAACAAAGCATTTCTTTTGGTAATTTATTGTAACTATATAGTAGCATTTACAACTACTTGTTTAATCTTCTAGTTTTATAATACCATTTGAAAGTAATTGACTAGTCTGACTGTTAACTGGCATGTTATTTTAAAGGCATTGGCAGCAGTTTTGGATATATTTGAAAAGTACCCAGAGCTGTACAAAGTTGCTGTAGTGGCATCATTCTACCCTAACTTCATATATCAAGTAAGAGTGCTTTTCTTGTGTTTCTGTTTATTATATAACTTTACTGAGGAACTGTTTACTAATATTTAATATAGACTAAAAAAAGAAAAGTTATGAGGTGCATAAGTTATGTTTCTTATTTGTTATGTTTTGATATTAAAAAATTTAAAAGCTGGAAGAAATATTAGATACTGGTAATTATTTGTTCTCTCTATTGTAAATATATCTAATAATTAAAAATTTTAAGATCTAGATGTAGAAATTAGTCTAAAAGAAATTTACACATTAATTTAGTTTTTGTGCTTTTGTTACTGTCCATTGGATATACAACAGTGATCTTTTTTCACAGGGAATAAAACTTGAGTAAAATAAAAGAAACTGAATTATAACTTCTGGAAGTCTCGGCATTTAGAAGCTCTGACATGAGAGCAGAAGTATTTATATAAATGCAGCTCTCTGAAAAGCTATTTTTGGAAACAGTGTACTTGTGACTCTTCTTTTGGATTCAACTCTATTAAACTGCCTTACGTAATTTATGCTCTGCTTCTATCTTAATTTTGGTCTTGTGCAAATACTTCATATGAAACACGCAACCTCCTCAAGTTTTTCTAATTATAGTTATGGCAACACCTCAGCAGAGGTTAATTCTGAAGAGATTCTTCCACTTAAAGATAAACTTTATACACAAGTGTGGTACAAGCCAAATGTCCTCATGAAGATAAAAACAAAACACTTGCATTACGTATTTGTATTGATTAAATTGTAAAATTAGAGGCATCTTTTACAAGTTGGCCTGGTGGTTAGGGTGCTTAATTTGCAATCTGTGGGTCAATGGTTCAATTCCTTGTTACTGAGCATGCTTACCCTTTCAGCTGTGGGGGCATTATAATGAGGCGGTCAATCTAGCTAATCATTGGAAAAAGAGTAGCTCAAGAGTTGATGATGGGTGGTATTGACTAGTTGCCTTCCCTCTCATCTGTCACTTCTAAATTAGGATTGGCTAGCAAAGATAGCTTTCAAGTAGCTTTGCTCTAAATTTGAAGAACAAACTAACAAACTTAAACCTCAGGCATCAGCTTTGCCATTGTGCTTGATGTGTTTGTTAAAATGCAATGCCATGGCTTTGCTGTATGCTATAACTATTTTTGTTTTTGAGCTCAGTTAAAATTGCTCCAAATTCTCATCAGTTGAATATGATAAAGATGTCAGTTATCTTTTCCAAATGTTTTATTTACACCAGAACAGGATTTGCATTTTTCTACTCAGTTTTATGATAAGCCCACAAATTTAATTAGAAAATTATTCTCTCAGATGATTAAAGTTCTGTAGTTAAAACCTACTTAATAGAGAAAGCACTTTGTTGTCTGTCAAGAATTGTATGAAAAAGTAGGGCAACTTATTTTTAAGTTGGTTACTAAAAAACAAAGGCTTCAAACCTAAAAATGGAATTTATGAAAACAAACTACTCCATGTGTCAATAGTGTTTCTGTACCTTTATGTAAGATTCTAAATAATGTGATCATATGAGTGGCATTAAAGTTTCTCAGAAATTCACTCTTAGAATTTGTTTGAAGTATGTATAAAGCTGGTGTAGCCTATGGGTTATCTTCTAAAGAATGTCTGTCACTATAAATAAACATCATTCTGTGGAGAGGTGAGTATTTATCTGAAATACATTTTCAGCTAAGAAAAATGTTAACCTTGCCCATGTATTGTTTTCTTTTAAATTATCTTCTTTGTTATATTTTCTCATTTACTTGCACTTATCATATGATGATTTCAGTAGTTTACAGATTTTTTTTTTATCCTATTCAGTTACGAAGTGCCAATCCCAAAATTGTTTGTGCTTTAACTTGGCGACCAAATTTTATTTCCTATGATGACATTGTGAATGGTCAGCCACGGTTCAGAATACCTTGGAAAATGAATTTAGGGAAGGTTGGTGACTACTTTTTGGATTGGTCTATCCATAGCTGGCTGTGGTATGTTACAGGTGTGTCTGCAGTTCTCATTCACAAGGATTGCATTTCTCAGTAAGTCAGAAAATTGTATTCATGAAGAAAATATCAGTTTTCAGCTTCATATATTTTTGTTATTTTTGTGAGGGTAAGTAATAGTCAAATTCACGTTTAAAGATAAAATAAATATGCTACTGAGTGTATGTATATATAAAATTTTGTAAATCATTTTCTCATACAAATTTTAACATTTAGAAGAAAATATAATTTCTATAATGGATTAGTTAAAGTCTTAATATTCTGATTTCTTCATACATAAGTTGCAGCTAAGTAAAATATAAAGGAGGTGGAAATACTTTTTATGATTGGTAAAACCAATGAAAAATAATAACCCTTGAGTGAACTCTGGTTTTTTTTCTTTGTAGAGAATATTTAAGGATGTGGAATTCTCGAAATATTCAAGTCATTCCATGGACAGTCAACCATCCAACAGAGAAGCAGCATTTTTTAAAAATTCTCCATACTCCAATTATAACAGATTCTGTGCAGGTCAATTTTGGAAATATGGAAGTTTTTCGTTAAGATTTTGAATATTCTGGATTGGAAATCAAAAATGCTTATCTTGAAAGCTGAAATTGTGCTTCATGAGCTCATAGCAAATGATGATTTATAAAACATTTTTTCATTTAAAACTAAAATTAGTAAAAAAAACACTGAGTGTCAAAAGTTATCAGTTCTGCATATGAAATCTTTATGTGCCTAGAAGATAAAAATTATTTCCATTTAACACAAGAAAATACTAGCACCTAAAATTTTATTTTTTCATGTTCCTTTGAAAATATAATTTAATTTAAGTGGGAATCTTCCTTTTAACATACAATAAAAGTTTCAGGGAAAAATGGCACCTGTTTTAGCAAAGGGTAATTAATGTATAATTAATGGTTGTAAACATAGAAACATCCAAAGCAGATGCAATTGGAGTTGACAAACAATTTGAAACATGCAAAAATGTTCCTTGCCATGCTGCTGGAAACTGTAAGAATTTAAAAATCATGTAATGAAATATTGATAAATAGTAGCTTTGTTGAACTAACCTGTATATAATATTTAAATATACACACCAAAACCAGGGTTAGGAGAGTACAGTGATATTTAATACTTTAAAAAAAAAACTTTATCTCTGTATGGTTCAATTTTTCAGTTCTTTTTTGTGCATTATATAAAAACTATAATAGTAAATGTTAATATAGATTTTTTGTAGTTTTCTGACTGTACATTCTAACGTAATTGATGACAATTAACAGGTCTAACAAGCCAGAACACATAATTTTGTTTCATCAGAAGTGATCACAGTCCATTTTCTTATATCTTAATCTTAACAACTGCAATTAACTGTAATAACTAAACTTAACCCTTTCACTGTGGCTGCTTTAAATGCATGCAGAATTGTTGCATGCCATAATCTGTATACAGCACACATTCGTCTCTCGGATGTGGACCGTACTCTATACAGTGAATAACCAGTCAATGGTTAAGATTAATTTTAGCAACTTTACACTGTGATTTGAATTTAACTATAAATAATCACTTGTAACTAAGTAGTTGAGGTAAGATTGCTTCACTTGTGTCTCATTTTGTTTAAAAGCTTGTGCACAAGACATAGTGGCACTATAAGCTCACATCTGTGCCATTTTCTAGCTTTATGTAATCCTTCACATTTAAAGGAACCTCAAAATAAAAGCTTTAACATTATCTTTAGGTGATGGAGAATCGATGTTGTCTTTTAAGAAAATATAAGGAAAAAATGAAGGTATAACAATATAAAGTTTATGGCAGCTCTATAATTTTATAATAGAGATGCCTAATTTTAATTTTTTGACAAATTTACATGTATTACTTATCAATTTTATGCTAGTGTTGCTTATTTTGATATGTTTAAATTTTTAAATCATTATATCTATAGAATTGTTCAGTCATCATGGATGAAGCCTAATTTGTTTGGGTTGTGTTCTGAAACCTTGGAGTACAGTAACTACCAGACATTAGGGAAGGACTTTATGAGATAATCATCTGTTACCAGGAAACATTATAGAATAAACTACTTTATTTCTGCAGATAAATTGTGTGTTGAAACTATTGAATTTTAAATCAAAAACTGATAAATTATTTTAATTTGAGAAGTATTTTATGAAAGCATATTAATTTTTAAAAGAAATAATTTATAAAGATATCTGCAGTGAATGGAAATTCTTCTTGCAATTTAAATTATGTATGCTAGTAAAATAAAACTGTCATAAAGATTTCACCAAAAGATCCTAGTAGCAGAAACATGCTACTAGGGTAACAATTTCTATATCTTGGAATTGATTTAAAAAACAGTAGCATAGAAAATATGGTTTATGTTTGATAATATAGGATTATTATTTGTAGTTTTGGAGTACTTGTACAGACAGAGATGTGCTCAAGTGGTTTTAATTGTCATCTTCAAACTATAACAGGTAGATAAAACTAAAATATTTAAAATTAATCATAACCCATCACTTAAACTTGCTTTAAACAATATAAAATATGATGTTTACACTGTAGTATATGTTGAGTTAAACAGTCGATTCTAGAAAGTTAAAAGCATTGTGATACAGTGCATGATGAATCCAATGTCTTTGTATTTTTTTTTGTATTAGTTAAAATATTTGTTCATCCTTCAAAGGATCTGGATTAAAACATTCCAAAGTCATATATTGCAGTATAGAAATACTTTGTTTTTCAATCAACTATAAAGTTTGTTTTTGGAATCATGTGGTATAGTTATATTTTTAAGATGTTTTTTAGTGAGTAGACTAATTGCTGATTCATTTTTTCAAAGAAAAAAAAACACCAAAAACTTTGAGGTTCCATGGATAGAAACATTGAATAAAAATTAATATTTTTTTCCACAAGTAAGTAATGTGTCAGATTAGTAAGCAAAAAAAAAATGAGGGTTATAAAATAATAAAGAATCCTATAGGCATTACTTTTTTTCAATATATACAAACATTTTAATCCATTGACTGCGGCTGCTCTGAATATCAAATGTACCAGCCGTACACCATATATGGCACACTCGCATTCAACAGCTGGAGGGGGACTGTATCCTATACGGCGAATTGGCACTCAATGAGTTAACATGCTGAATACAATAACTTACTTTTTTGTGTGTAATTAGAAACATTTTAGCAAAAAAATTTTTAGTTACAAAACTAAATTCACAAGGTTTAAATAAAATAAGTTTAAAACAAAGTTTAGAATAATACAAAAATGTATGTGTTTAAATAAAGAACTGGTAAATTATTTTGTTGCTCTGTGTATGTGAAAGTAGGTAAATAAAGATATTGAAGTATAGTATGATATGCTGATTGATTGAGATTCCTAAAATTGTATGAAAATGTTGAATTAATGTGCCGAATATAAAAACTTAATTTTTTGTGTATGTATGAAAGTAGGTAAACAAAGATATTCATGTGTAGTATGTTATGCTGATTGATAAAGTTTTCTACCATTGTGTGAAAATAAACATGTGCTCCTAGTTTTTGTTTGTAAGGGCTCAAAACATTTATTATGATCATAAATAAAACAGCTGTTGTACGTTAAAACCAATTTTAAATCAATATCTAATACATTATTATGTGTTTTTTGTGTGGAAAGTAGGTAGACAAATGGGTTTAAGTATAATCAAAGATACATCATGAAAATGTGTAAGTTAGTCATTTACATGCAGATTTTAGGCATTGTATAGTCTATTATTTAGACTTGATTTTATAACTAGAGACTTTCTATTAGCTATATTAATTCAGTCTTCATAGTAAATGAAGTTACATGCAAAATGTTTCCATGTTGGTGATTGAGTATAATTTTAATAAGGATACATAAACCTTTATCAAAGTAGTGCTTAGCTCCTTTTAGAATGTTGTTACAAAGCAACTTTACTTAGAATATTGTCAAACATGCAATTTATATTACTTTTGCTACATGGACAGTTAAATTTATATATACATGTATGTAACAATTTATAATTTCTTGTAAGGGTGACAACAAATTCCTGCTATTATGATCAATTTTTTTTAACCAATTGAGTGTATGGTGTAATGTAATGATTTATTAGATACCCTCAGACTCTTATTAATTAGAAATAATTTATTGAGAAATTGTGTATCTGTATAATTATCTTCAAATATATAATTGCACAAAGAGACCATGTGCATGGTATCCATATCTTAGGGCATGAAACTCTCAAAAAGTTAGGACAGATTAATATATTGTTACAATATTTTCTATTACTGAACAGGTTCTTTTGGGTTAGTTGGTAAAAGTAATGCAAAATTCAGTCCATGTAATGATAAGTTCATTTATTTCTTCAACAAGAGAATAACATTTGTTACAGGCTTTGTTCCTTGTAGGCTTAACTACACAAATAAATTTTTGTACAGAAATTCCAAGACTAATGGTGTGTGTAACTCACAAATATAAAAACGTTCTTGCAGAATTTCAGTCACAGGGGCATTAACCCTCACTTTCAAACTGACATTGAATTCACTCATTCATTGAATACTCGTTAATTACTCATTAACTAACTGCTTCACTGGGTCTCATATTTATTTTATTCACTTATTGCTATGTCATACATGTAATTATTAGATTCTATAAGGCCATAACTTTCATGAACTTTGTAAATTAGCCCCCCCCCCCAAGCAAACATACATCTAAATCTTAAAAACAGCTTTCAACACTGTCTTCTCTGTCCTTTGAGCAAATATAATGGTACACTAAACTGTCCATTCACCAAGTATTTAGGGTTTTCTTTTCAGAGGGTTATGGTGAACAGATGGCATGGCCTATTGCCCTTTTTTGCCTGGATAGATGGTCTAGTGGACACACTGGTGGGTTTCTTACTGGTGGTCCTCTGAAAGTGAACTTAACATAAATGTGGGCCCTTCCTCAGGTTGACTGTCCACAAGCAAATTCTTCTTTGGAATTACCCAGGTGGTTGTTCTCACACTAACTACTTCCAAAGACAGTCATAGTGAATGATCTTTGGCTTGGACTGTCTGACCTTCTTCAAATGATTTTTTTGAGTACAATGTATTGCCCTTTCCAAGACTTGCATAATTTTAGAGTTCATCCTTTCTTGTGGTGGGTATTGTACAGTTACACCATGTCACCTTAATAAAATCCAATGTTATTTGCATTAACCTCATACTGACTTTTATTTTATCACTAACTCAATGTAGTCTTTCCTGAGTAAAGTCATGTATGACTCCAGTGGTATTCCTTTTTCTCTCTTTAAGACTGTTTTCTGGATGTAAGTAAAGAAGGTTCAATGGCACTTTGTAAGTTCTCTTCCAAACAAAACTGAAGATGATGTGTTACCTGTAGCTGCATGTAGTGCTGTTCATTAATTCGTAAGTAACAGTGGAAGATCTTGAGCTTACATTTTTTGATGTTCATCCACATAAATTGCTTATTGATTGAAAAGTGTAAAGTTCTTTCTATCCACTATATCATCGTAAGATGGCTGAAGGGTTATTGTCCTGATATATTTGATTCCAAGAATCTGACACATTTATGCAAACAAGGCCGATTCAAGTTTCATCCTTGATCTGAGTGAATTTCCATAGGCACCCCCAAATCTTGAAACGAATTTATTGATGAGTTTCCTTGCTAGAGTTGCTGCTTCTTGTTTAAGAACAGCATATGCTTCTGGCCATTTGGTGAAATATTCCTTCACAGGTATGATTTATTTATTCCCACTGTTATTCTGTAGCAAATCTCAAGCACATTGACAACAACTCTTTCAAGTGGTGCTCCAACACAGCTGCTGTAGCTGCCCATGCTCATTCTTTTTGCTCACAGCATAGTTCTTATAATTTACATCAATTCTTTATAGGACCCCAACACCCAACCAGTGTCATCATAGTACTTGAGTGTCCAGCTGTAAAAGTTGTGGAGGTGACAGAGTGTTTTGGAATGCATAGACTGTGGAAGTACCAACAGTAGTAACTGTTTCTGTCCATTGGTATCTTCCCATTTCTGACATAACTAGCCATCTTCTAGGTGTAATGAATCCCACTTTGCCCAGTACATCTTTGTGTTTAGTCCATGTTGGTTGGCTGTTTGCCACAAGGGTTTTTCTACACTATTTTTGATCCACTCAATAATTGGTTTCAATCTTGCATCTTTTGACTGAGCATCTATCAGTTGTGATTCCCTCTGTTCATAGTGTTTACAGTCTTCATTAACACAAGGTCTTTGGGATAATGCACAATGTTAAAATTGTACTCCTTGCTTTCTAGCCTTCTGGATGGCAAAAATTCACAAGTACAACATGGAAAAGACCATGTGATTGCCTACAATAGCAGGAATGAGGCATTGTACCAAGCAGAAAAAGCTACTAATTTTTGTTTGAGCCTTAAGTCATTTTCATCATCACCCATACAGAAAAAAGTTTATACAGACAGATCATACAGCATTGAAGCAACTGGTTATTTTTGCTAATACAGGAATCATGGTTAATTCCTACTTCAATTTGTTCAATGCTTGTTCACAATCAGCAGTCCAACAACAAGTATTTGGTTTTTCAAACAACTTATGTGGAAGACAAGCTGCTTAAAGAATGATTTTACAAAATGATAATAGAGCATAGTCCAAAAACTCCCATTACCTCACACTTTTGGTATATTGGCCAATTCTGAAAATATTAAATTTTAAATGGATCTGTAGAGTAGACACTTTCTTTGCTGACTATGTATTACAGGAAACTTGCTTGTTCCACAAACAATTCATACTTTTTGGTATTTAGGTTGAAGAAAGCTCGTAATAACCATTATCAAAGATCTTCCTATGTGCAATTATGTTACCCAAGTAGATGATTACAACGTTGTAAAATAATTCATAGAACACACTTCATTAGTCATTGAAATGTAGCAGTTGCCTTACGTAATCTGAATGGTGAAACAAATAATTGACACAATCCATTTCCTGCAGTAAAGGCTGTCTTTTCTCTATTTGCTTTATCGACTTGCGCTTGCCAGTAACCACTCTTAAGACCCAATGTTGAAAACCATTTGGATCCACATAGATCATCCAAAATACAATCAATTTTTGGGTAGGCACCCTTCTTTATGATTTTATTCACCTTCCAGTAGTCTATGCAGAACGTTGTGGACCCATCCTTATTCTTCACAGGTACTATAAATGAAGCGCAAGGATTAGTATTCTGCTCTGTGTCGCTCCTTTTTCCCTCAGCACTAAAAGTGTTTAATCTCACTTGCTAAGATTCATTGCACTAGCAGATGAAAAGCTCTAAATGTCTTCTCATGCAATCTCTTTTAATCATCTGCATAAGTGGCAAAATTCTAATGGAGACCATACAATTGAGCCTTAAGCTCAGCCCTGTAATCTTTCAGTTGTCCACAGAGTTGAATCTGTGATGCAACTCAGTGAGATTCATGACCCAGTCATTGAGGATTCTCCTTTCCTAAATGCTCTAGGTCATTGAATGCACATTGGAAATTGTCTGAGCTAAAGTTTCTACCAGTATATATTATTCAGCCAACTTGATAAAGTAACTGATTATCAAAAGGATGTAGTAATCACCACATTTAGTTTCAAAGTTCAATGGCATACACGACTATTCTCTGAAATGGAAAACCTACGACTCATTAATGGAGTTTTACTTGACATGAATGATTCTTTTTTGAGTCATACATTGAGCTCAATACTTACACTTTGCAGGAATGTGACCAGTAAAACAATATATATATGCTGGCTGTAGTGTTGGGTACCCTCTCATATCTCCATTACCTGTGTTATGCACAGTTTAGGGAGTTCTTGTTCTTAAAGCTCTTGGGACTACAAGCTGCATCACAGCTTAAACAACACCACACTTGTTTATATTGTATAAATGGTATAATGCTCCCTCTCATTCCTCTATCTAGTTCAGTAGTTTCCCAACTGTGTGCTGTGGCAAGTTGGTAGGGGTGTTGTGAGAGTTTCACCAAACAAAGAATAATTAAAACCATATAAAAAAACTATACAAAAAATATTGCATGTGGCAGCAAGGTTATCACACAAATCAAGGTGAGTTGGTTAGGTTGTCATCAGTGAAAATGTTTGGGAACCACTGCTCTAGTTGCTCAAAAATTACCAGAGGTTAGATGCTTCAGTACTAAGTTCCCCAATCTGTAAGGGTCACCTTTCTTGCTGCATGGCAAGTATCGCCCACACAAAGCCTCGAGCTGTTAGCTGTTCTTCTTGTAGCTTTTTCCTGATAAAATCTGATATCCATTTGTCAGCAGAATCTGTTCCACTTGTTGGTTTGGTGTTATGACTGAGTTGTTAGATCTCACAACAGCATTATATCTGGGATGCAGATATTTTAGAAATGGATAAGCTCTCACCTGCTGACGAGAAATCTCATCTGTCAACCTGATTGGTAGTGTACAGTAAAATTGTACTCATACAACATTGTGATACAATATGTAATCATATCATCCTGTTCTCAAAAGTTCATCAACTATTTTAATGCTCTGTGATCCTCAAATGGTAAATTTATGGCCACACAAATAGTGATGAAAGTTTTTGATAGACACTACTGTTACTGCATGTTCCTTTTTTTTTCACAATAACAGTGTTTGGCGGGCATGAGCTTATGGCATGCATATGCTATAACATACTCTGTACCATCATGTACTTGCAATAGCACTGTTGCAATTCTGCTGTCACTGGCATCCGTATCCAGGATGAATGGAATATCTCTAGAAGGATAAACTAACACTGGAACATTTTAATGACTGTCAGTCTTCAGTCAATCTCAAATGGGATTCAACTTTTGTAAATGCCGATAGTAGTTCTGTTAGGTTGAAAAGATAGCCACTAACCATGTGTAATAAGAAGTGAGACCAAAAAAGCTTCAGTCTTCTTCGTTACTTAATGGAGTCCATAGACACTTATCCCTTTGCTATTTGTTCAAGAAACTTGGCATGTACTTGCATGAGAAAACATGTCTTTCGTTTATGTTTTAGACCTCCTTCTCGTTGATACTAAAATACCATGCCTAGGTTTCAAGTGTGGTTTGAAGCATGCAGCTAAATAAAATTGTCATTAACACAAATAAGACACCACTCCCACTGAAAACTATATAATGCAATTTTCACCAGATACTCGAAAATGGTTGGTGCATTACAGAGCCCAAATGGCATGATAACAAATTGACAGAGACTTTCTTTAGTGCCGGAAGCAGTTTTAGGTCAGCTTTCTTCATCCAGCTCGACCTGCCAGTAGCCAAATGTGAGATCCAATGAATTAAGCCATTGGGATCCTTCCTGCAGATGATATATTTGTCTGTGTATAACAACAGGAATATATTAATGTGTGTTACCATGTTCACCCACCTGAAGCCTGCAGAGTGCCTCAACTAACCTCCTTTTTTTTTGATGCGATAACAATTGGCAATAAGTAATCCCATTTATGCCCACTAGCTCAATAGTTACCCACACTGGTCCCCACAACCTTGCATAATGTCCTGTCACACCACAAAGCTTTTGTATGGCTTCTGGTACTCCTTTGTGATCTAGCACCTTGATACTCACAAGGGTTTTTCTGAGATGCAGAATCTATAACAAAGTTGCACTTTTGGTCATCCAGCTTTCCTGTCACATAAACACTATGTGTGCTTGGCATTTTACACCTAGCTGTTGGGACTTTCACAGTGTGGGTTGGTAGGCGTCCCTCAACATAAACCACTACTGGTTTCCCCGAGGCTGACTTATTCGTAGTATTCTTCTTACACTCGCTTCTCATATGTCCTTGCTCTCCACAGTTCCAACAACCTTTCTGGGTAGCAGCCTTTCCTGCCATGGCATTTTCCCTGTGTTAAAGTTGCTGGCATGGAGCTCTCTTGTGCCCAAGTTTGTTTCATTGCCAGTAAAGTCCTTTAAACTTCTCTGAAAGCTGACCTTTTCTGGCCTTGAATCCTGATGACTGTACCAACCTTGATACCTCTGTGCTGGACTTAACATAGGATTCGAATTCAAGAGCTCTGGCCATTGCATCCTGCATAGTAGAGGGGTGTGCTTGCTTTACTTGTATCTTCAATTGTGGACTGTTCAAGGCGTCTACAAACTGATCCCTCAGCAACAACTTGAGGACATCGGGTGGCGCAGTTGGGTAAGCCTTGTGTGCCATACTTTCCAAGTCCTGTGCCAGCTCTTGCAGGTTCTCCCCTTTAGCGCAGACTCTCGTCCTAAACCTAGCCCTGTACACTTCGGACTTATTTTGAGTTCCATACCTGAGTTCTTGAGCAGCTACCAGTGCTCTATAATTGTGTCTGTCTTCTGCTGACAACTGTCCAAGTA
>NW_013742335.1:0-28686 GCF_000517525.1 Limulus polyphemus | reverse complement strand
TTTAGCTTTATACATCTAAACTAGACCTTAGATTTGAATGCATAGATTGAAAGCACCTTGTATTGAATCTACCATGATCTAGATATAACCCTGCCTCATCAATTATAGATTTAGATTTATTAGGCCTAACTTTTAGAACAAATGTCACATCTAGATCTATTAACTTAGTCATTAGATTTGTCCCAGTGCAATGCCTAGTTTAATAGTTTGTATAGGTCTAAGTATGCCTATAATATAGGCTACAATTTGTATGATAATGGACCTAGGGTCTAGAAATAAAGTTATAACTGCAATTAGACCTAAAGTCTGGAACATTAGTTGGTGTAAGATGTGATTTACAATCAGCCAATACAATTACAAACCACTACATTAGGCCTATAATGTTTACTAGATCTAGATCTAGGCCTTGCCTGTTGCATATATTGCCAATATTGCACACCAGTTAATATGTTACATCAATCTCGTATTTTCTTTTTGTTGAATATACACTTACTTGTACGTTTTACTCTAGGACTTGTATTTGATCTACAGATGAATGATGGAATAGTGTAATTTACTTCTGTACGTCAATTCAGTCTCACTGTATTTCAGTGGGCAACTTTTAAAAGATAAAACTGCAAGCGTAATACACACAAATAATGTAACACTGTGTCATATTTACTTAGTGTAGAGCAGTTGCGCTATATCCTAGGGGAGGCATAATTATTAATTAATAGGCATTATAGGCCAGAGGAAATTTTGCACCTTTTCACACCTATGCCTGGGGGTGACTGCTCCCCTTGCTACACCACTGCCTGATAGCACCTCATTCAGATAATATTATCACTTTTTTTGAGACTGTACCCATCCAGAGTAGCTCTTAGTGAGGAATAAGGGTGGGAGAGTGTGAGAATACACCCTATATCCTGGTACTGTATATAAACACCTCATTCAGATAATATTATCACTTTTTTTGACTGACCCAATCCGCAGTCGCTAACACCGGCTCTTAGGGTGGGAGAGGAGGTAACTATTATTAGAAATACCTTTTTGATTTAAGAAAATGTAAACTTACAAACATACCTCTTCTCACATTAAAGCTAAAATCCCATATTGATAAGGTGGAGGGGCCGGTGAGAGCATTATCCATACAGAATGTGTCTGTATATATCATGCCAATAGAATTTTAGCATTCTAGTGGGGGAAGTGCACAACATCCAAAACAGGTATGCTCTTCACCTGGAACCTAAATCATGCACTGCAGGTGGAATTTGACGAGATCTGTCATCACCACTGGCTAGGCCCCAACCAGGTAGCTGAGGTCCCACTGCTCTGGGTTGAAATTATAGGGCCATAGTTCCTAAATCCCACACTTGTGGCTAAGGTATTTGAACTGCAATATATATATATATATATTTGTGAGTGGATCCCAAATTGTAGCTAAAGAGTGAGGCATTCCAAACCACCGGAATCACAACAAGAGGGTAAACAACACTGAACAACACAAATAACAAATATTTAACACTCTGAGTATATCCAGTGGTCGTAAGACAGAGAAACCCATTAGTGATCGCTTTGTCGAGAAAAAGTGACAATATTTTCTGAAGGAGGTGCTTATATACAGTACCAAGATAGAGGGTGCATTGACGTAGGTGGAGAGTGTCACGAGACAGATATCGCCAAAGGCAATTAAATTGGGAATAAAATACTGGAGCAAGTGAGAAAAAAATCATACCAATGCTTAGATGGGCAAAAGAAAAGAAACCCTAGCAGTAAAGTAATAGCTGTAGTGGTGGTAAGTATGTTTTGGAATATGGAGTTTTGATTGTGGAACTAGTATGCTGATGGTGTGTGTGTAATACTGCTATCCTATGTGAGATGGATCAAGTCCAGAACCAATGGACTGCATGAGTGCATGTGGGAGAGGAAGTTACAAAACCTACATGTACACACTGGTGTTCTATGATTTTCTGTTGATGAAGTGTAGTGTGTCAGTACCATGTAATGCAGTTATAGAACCCACACATGAAATGAGCTGTTTATTCTCTAAAAAGCATGCAGTATTAGCTCGGCAGTTACCTCTCCGAGGAGGAATGAAGTCCCAGTGCAGTTTATATGGGGCAGTTGGTTAAGTGAGTGTTGGACAACAATGATCCAACACCATATAGATACAAGAAATGCATGTATGATTAAACAACCTTACATGGAGTACTAGGGATGTAGACAGTGTTAAGATAAAGTGGATGTTAAATGACAGGTTTATAGAGTCCTCATAGAGTGCTTGATCATCTCCAGTAGTAACTATCAACAAAAAAAAAAGTATGAGAATACAGAGGGGTGAAAATGGTAACTCACACTGATGCTTTTCGACTGCTGTTAATACATGAATGTCTAAACATACTGGAAGGTTTCTGTTGGTTCAGAACTTTAGATATGACATCCAGATATGGGGAATCAGACTTGATGACAAGAGCAGTTCTAAGAATGCTTTTGGCATGAGAGATGGCTTGTATGAGTTTTGCATCATGCCATTCAGCCTGTGTAATGCACCCACTACCTTAGAAAAGCTAAAGGTGCTGCAATAAGAAAAATGCTGTGCCCCCAGTCTCACTGGCTCTGCTTTCAGTTGTAGTCTTCAAGAAACACTATCAATACCTCTAGTATAGTAAATAGTTCACTACTAAAGCAGATCATGCTTCACTGAAATGGTTGATGAACTTTAAAAATCCAGAAGAGGTGATTGCATGCTGGATAACAGCATTGCAAGAGTATGATTTAATCATAAAGCATCATCTGGGTCCACAACATAGAAATGCAGATGGATTGTCATGCTATGTAATTGGACCCTGTACATATATTGAATGTTCTAATCCTGGACACTGTAAAGGAGTCGAAATTATTTCTGTTGTGATTAAATTAGGCCATACAATAGGTTATTCCACTAGTAGATGGATGGCAAAATTAACACTGTGAGAGTTCTGAGAAGGACCTGGATTTAGAATAAGTATTCTTTGCTATGCAGTAAGGTGAAGCTCAACCAGCTCAGATTGAGGAGCATAGCATGGATACCTGTAACCTGTAATACTTGTTTGAGCAATTATGAGTGCAGGAAAGTGTACCAAGGTGTTAACTTGCACCTGTGCTAACATTTGATGGTGGTTCTTCTGGCCAAATTCAAGTCAATTTGTTCAGCATTGGTGTCAACACTGTACAATGTATGACATCCAGAAAAAAGTCAATCAAAACAGGATAAACTCCAACATGGAATTGTTTCTGCTTTACAGAGAACAACCCTAGATATTGCTGATCCAGTCCTGAAGACAGATTGAGGTTATGCATACATACTTATGACTACTGACTACTTCACAAGTGTGCTGATATCTCAACTAATAAATAAAAGCCTTAGCCCATCGGAGAGCATGATTTGGAGTACCTGAGAGATACACATGGATCAGGGAGCTAAGTCCAACAGTCTCTGAGTTGTATAAAGAGTTGCTGAGTATGATAAAGATGTGTTTTCACCTTATCACCCCACTCTAAACATATGTTTGCCAACTTTTTTAATCTTCATAAAGCCAACTGAGGTGAATGCTTGTCATATATAATGATAACACACTGAGCAACTGAACAGAGATCAACAGTTTGTTCATCAAATATCATGTTTGAACAGGAAGTCCTGCTCCCTGTAGATGTGATGTATAGTCTGTATAGGTAGATGTGCACAAGTATGCACAACAACAGCTTGGAAAGGCCACCATATAACAGAAAAGGTGTGATAAAACAGTGAAAGAAAGGATCTATCAATGTGGAAACTGGATGTGGCCTTGAAACATGTCAGTGACACAAACATTTTCAATCCTGACATTTGCTATTTAAAATCAAATTCTTAACCCTTCTGACTAATCAGTTATGTTGCTATTACATTTAACTAAACCATATCAGTTAACCTAAGCCACTGTAGAATGGAAAAGAGTTATGAAGACCTCTGTGTCCAGGACTTCCTATTTAGTAATGAAGAATACCTGGACTCAATGGCCATTCCAATGGATGAAGATGCAGTGCTGGGTGATGCATTAGGTGCCTAGGGTCTTGTCAAATCCATCAATGAACTGGTTCTTAAGCCTTACAGAGCAGAAAAGCCTCTTTCACCTTCTATGCAGCCTGCCATGATGAGGCTACAGCAGACCCTATGCCATTGAAGCCCAGCCTTCATGTGGCTCAGCCTCAAATTGTTATTCCTCAAAAGACACCAGTTCAAGTGAAGGAGGAGACAATATAGCTACCAATCAGACATCAGCTCCAGTCAATAAGATTTCAAATCAAAAGATGTGCTACCGCCAAGTGTCATGTACATCAAATGTGCACTTACAACTATATTTCATTACCGAAATAAGACATTCTCAGAAGTAAGGTTTTCCTGAGAGTCAATCAAGCACTGGACTTGTCTACCTGAGCAGAAACTGAGGGATCAACAACTGGCGACTACTACAACAAGGGTCTTGCAAGTGAATGTGAGTGTCTCTACATCAACAACATTCAGACCACCACCACAAAAGCAACCCTCACAGTTTACCTTAGGTGAAGCAGAGATTAGAGCCCTTCACCATCTCACCTATGACTATCACTAGACATATTTACAGGATGTAACCTACACTGACTTGAGCAAGCCACCAATTGTATAAAGGACAGGGCCTTGTATGACCAAGAAGAAGATCAACTTATGAAGTCCCACCTTAGTTAGAAGTACAATGACTTTATGTGAAGTTGAAGCAGACTTTGAAGGCCCTGGCAAATGCCAATAAAATCAATGTCATACCGCCACCATGAGCAGATGATCTACAGAAGTGCTGGAAAATCTTGTATCTGGTCTGAGGTAAGGTGAGAGAATTCCTACCTTTGGTTCCCCCCCTGAGTGTAGATTGCACTATGATGTAAGTAATGCATATTGTTTCTAATTGTGTAAGTATTATATTCTTTTTGTGTGTTCATCATTCAGTTTTATTTATACTCATATAATGTATTTTCATACTAATTAATGTTAAAAGGCTTCTGATTATGTCTGTTTCTCTTGTCTTGTTACACATAGGAGAAATAAGTTTTAACTGAAAATACCACATTGGTATATGATATAGGTGTAGATACTTTGTGTTTAGTGTTTCTTAAAACTCACTTAGAATGGGTCTGAGTTAAAATCATAACTGTTCTGCATTATACTATGTGTTTATAATAAATCAAGTTAAAACTTAATCCTTGACTATATTTCATTCAGGAAATGTACAAAAACTGTGAACAATTAAAACTTGTGTACTAAAAAAACTTTTCATCTTTACAAAGTTTATGAGTCACCCTTTAGTTCTAAAAGAACCCTTGGAAAAACGTGTTAATTAAAACTATTTTCAGATGTAAGTGCATATGTGAATTTGAATTATTTAAAGCAAAAAAGTAAATAAGAAGTTTCACAAACACTAAAAAACTTTGGCTCAAATATTTTTAAAGAACTGACCTTTCTTTATCATTATTATTCTCATATGTCTAAAAATCTTTGTATTTCTGTGTTTACCTCCTTCCGGTGTGATGAAAGAAACTTTGTGTGAAGGTGGTCCTGAATATTTTCCATTAACTGCAACAACTTCAGCAACATTCTTTGAAAATGGTTTTAAAATATTAACAATCTCCTGAGTGTTATTTTCAGGAAACAACTGTTCCCTCCAGTGATCAGGATGGTCTTCTGAAGTCCTGATTCGAATCTGCAACAAGAAAACATCAAACAGAAGATGAGATAGCAGAAAATAAAAGTTTGGGTTTATTTCTTTTAATGTTTCATTTTAAGATTTAAGACTTTTACTTTTTGACAAACACTTGAGATGTTCAAGTAGATTTTAACAGTTTCCCATGATAAAAATGTCACATTTTAGAAAACATTTCTCTTTCAAATGTTATATCAAAACTTCTAAGTTTGTATGTTATACAATTTATTAGTAATTGTTAAGGCTATACTTTAAAGTTGGCTTTATGTATAACATATAAAGATAGAAGATAAAGTGACCATGTAGAGATTAAACTACTATCACAATACTAACTAAAATATAAGTCTAAAATGGACAGGTTAAACACACATCATATTAACAGTCTAAAGCAAATTTTAATATCTGTTCATTATATAAATTTTGTTGTGTGTATTGGTTACCTACCTGCAAATGGATTAAGAAGTATTCATTTTTCTTAAAAAAGGGAATAAAAAGTTACAATATTTGAGTAATTGTTGAAAAATTAATTATGGTAGTTGTGAGAACATGCTCACAAGCTAAATAAGTATCTGTTATTGGCAAAACTTTGTAATACACAATGGCAACCAGGTCTTTTGTCCATAAAAATATACAAAATATATCACTGGTCGATCCACAAATCCATAGCCAAACTCAGCCCATTTCTAAATGGCTAAAAATTATATTTTATATAGCTGAATTATTAAAAAGAATTACAACTATTAATATAATGAATCAACTAATCTGCAGGGAAACCTAAGGTACTACAAAGACTTCTGCATGAATTACATTTGTAAATATATCTTTTCTTTCTGTTTACAAAAAAAAAATTAATTCCCATGCCAATTAGTTTAACTTGAAGAAAAATATTCAAATAACTTTTTACTTTCTCACCTTATACCCCATGAAGTGTCCTCTTAAAGAGGAAGAAGGTACTGCATCCCAACCAAACTTTGCTGTTGTTGCACTGATCAATCTTATCAATCGAAAGTTTTGTGGAGCTTCAAGTGGAACTAAAAAGGTATATTCCATTATCTATTTATACAAAACTAATGTTACTATTAACTTCAAGATTAATAGTTTTGCTTCTAAGATGTGTGATAAATTCAATACTTTGCTAAATATTTCTTCTTTATAATTACTGCACAAAAACATGCTTTCATCTCTACTCTTGAATTAAACAGCAAAACTGGAAGAAGATTTAGCAGCTGAAGAATAATTAGCCAGGTAGATAGCAAGTAAGCAATGAAAATTAAGTAGTTAGATAACAGTAATAACATAAAGATATTTCAAAATAATGGTGTCAATATAATATTTAAAATAACTTAAGTAAAAGTCAATAATTTAATAAGAACATAAGAAGAAAGTGATTGTAAGCCTTTAACTACCAATTACTAAGAATACTTATTAAAACATACCTATCAAGTACACAATTTTAAAATAAAGAATATTTCTTGTGAAGTAAAGAAAAATAAATTGTAATGTAATGCAAATAAAAAGTACTCAACCAATTTCAAAACTTTAAATAACATACATATCCATACAACAAAATGCACCAGCTTCATACCAACAAGAATGTTTATAATAACAAGAAATACAAATATCAACACTACATTTTTTAAAAGAACAAACTGCACAGTGTGCAAAATTTGAGACCAACAAACATCCACATTAGAAAAAATTCTACCATTTTCAGTACTTTAAAGTAATAAACACTTTCAGAAAAACTACACAAGCTTCACAATTATCAAATAACTTAAAAATTAATCAAAACAAAATTCACTAATTTCCCCTTTCTAAACTAATATAAAAATACATCAGAAAAATACACTTTTAACCAAGTTACAAAAAAACATTTTCATCAGAACAAACCACACCAGTTTCATGACTTTAAACTACCAAATATCTTCATCAAGCCTGCATTAAGGTAGTTTGAGGCCCTGGCGCACTTATGTTTTTGAGGCCCCTTGAATAGGGTACAAGCAAATTTGAAGTTAATTATAATTAATACGTAGTAAGTTAATTACAGAATATGAGCTAATTATTCAAAGTAAATTAGAATATGATACACCTAACTTTTAAGGTGATATATTAAAATTAAATGATTATAATAATAATTATTTACTTGTAAGGTACATAAAAAAACAATATAGTTATTGTACAACATTATAGAAGCATGCCAAAACATTACCCTAAAATCATTTCTTCGTTGCTTTGGCAGAAGCAAAACTTCTAATTACAGCTTCATAAGCTATTTGCCTAAGCTATGTCCTTTCTAATGGCCATTTAAGCATTCATTTAACATCAAAGCATGCAATTAATTTTTTATTCTAGCCATTTTAGGCAGGTAGGCACAAGTATATCCTTAATGCCACAACAACATTAGGAAAACAGATTAGAGTTTTTTTTTTATTGCTCTGATGCATTGTTGGGCAGAAGGTGTTTCACAATCAAAAAATTTCACAAACTGTACCATTTCATCAAGAAAAGAGCATTCTAGATATGTGTATACAGTATATGTCTCCAAATCTTTTAGCTGCAGCAAAAATTTCAGTCTCATTTAAATGTTTGAAATTAGATAGATAACCAAACTTCATTTCTGTTCCTTTATATGAGGCAAGCCGATAATCAATCTCACCCAATTTGCTTTGGAGGCCAATGTTAGCATTTTGTTCCAATGGTCATAACTGATAGTCGCTTCCATTTCCAGTAACTCCTTATCTGGTTTGTCAAAGCCCACTAGATAATTCTCTGCAACTTCCTCAACTTCATCAGTCAAGTTGGGATGATGCGAGACAAAGTCCTCATCCTCTGCTGACTCACTGATTTGTTCTCAATACTCCTGGCCAAGCCAATGCACTAAAGGCTCATCTGTGACATACTTATGCAGTTTAGAGATGAGTTCCATGCTTTTGCACACTTGCAATAAATAATACAACAGAGGACCAATTTCTCAGAGTATCAGGTGTGAAATAAACCAGCCAGATCCAACTGCTTTCATGCAGCTTGCATACAAACAACAACCATACTATGTTCCTACATTAGAACATCTGTTCTTTCACCATCCGATAGTACCATGCTGCATTTTCGGCCTTTTATTGGGTGAATTTGTGTGTTGACCATTATCAATCTCAGCCACTCTATACATTCTTGTGAACAATGGTGTCTTCTCGTGGTGGAGAACCATACATTCACACCCACAGAGAGTAACACATCTTGTCCAAACATGAGTAGGTTTAGTTGACAGTCTGTACATCACTGTTTTATTGCTCTGCATGTCATCATCACATATGGCAAGTGTTCATTCCAGTTGGTTCAGTTGGAGTTAACAAACTTCAAAAGCATCTGCTTGGTGGTTTTTATTATGAATTCTGCCCAATGATCAGACAGAGATGATAAGGCATCTAACACTTTACACAACTTAGTGAACAGATAGCTGTTAAAATTAGCACAGGTCAGTATGAATATCTTATGGTACTCCAAATAATACCACCCAGTTCATGACTATCACATCGATAATGGTCTGTTCTACAGTATCAACTAAGCTATAAGCTTCAGCTTACTTCATGAAGTAGTCAATAATGAGTATTTAGCAATGACCTCTTTCAGTCTGGGAGTGGACAAGCAGCATTCAGAGCTATCTTCTGCAAAAGAGGCCCAACAATTCTCTAATAGAGTTTACTCTGTCTTGACATTTTCACTGGGCTCACACACCATACAGCATTCCCACCAGTGTTGAACATCACAACTCACTTGTGGATAGAAGAAAATCATCATTGAATGTTAGCACAAATGTGGGTTACACATTGGTGCCATCCAGTTATTGTGTTGTGCAAAAAAAGTATTGTACATTGTTGCCATATAATGTGGTCTTAGAACCCACACATGAAACTTTATCTTGTTCAGAAAGCATACAGAATTAGCATGGGCAGTGATCTGTCCAATAAGGGATGAAGTCTCAGTATGCCTTGTAACTACAGATGAATACCAAAGTTAACACTTTGAGAGCCCCAGGACAAGCAGCTATTGAATCCTGAGCTAGCTTAGGTGCTCCTTGCTATTCAGTAAGATCAAACCAAACTTGCACTAGTAAAGGAGTGTAGCATGGATGCATGTAACCTATAGCACCTAAATGAGCAGTAACAAGTACAAGAATTTGTGCTGTACCATTGTTATCAACGCACAATATGGTGTGATGCAATAGTGATGCAGCTATTGTCCCTAGAACTCTATGGTAAGAAATAATTTAAAGGCCACTGGCTTGAGAGGGCACAGCTGACAGCTTGTACCAAAGAGATTAATGGTCAGTCCAGCTCTATCAGGACTAAGTAGCGCTTGGTATGTGCTCATAATGATACAAAGTTTGAGTTCCTTGTAGACACGGCAATGGCAAGGACCCAGTAAACATCACAATCTTTCAAGCCCTCTGAATAAGACCACCACTATGACCAGTGAATATCAACTTTTTTTTTCCAGGCAAATGTGGAGACGAGACATGAGACATTAGAAGAGAATTTGATTTCTAGCTCACTCTAGGAGATGTCACCGATAGAATGAAAGTAGTTGTATCTGATATCAGATCTGAAATTGCAGCCTCAGGATGGATGTACTCTCGAGTTTGTTTATCAGTTTTACCTGTACAATGGGTGAGCTGATGTTCTATGGGAAAGTCATCCAATGCCACCCACATCGAGTCCAGGTACAGTGTACTGCATGAGTGTATGCAGCAAAGAGAATTATAGTATTTCCATGTACATGGGTGGTGTTCCTTGGTATATTTTGGTCAAGCCCTAATTGGACTCCTTCAGTTTTCTAGAGCATTTGCTGGTCATTCTAGACCTGCTGATCCAATGGCGACTATTTATGTCCTTGCCTACTTTGCTGCTTAGAAAAGTATTGATGTTGTGGGATGGCTGGCATCTGCTGAGTCATTAGCTGGAATTAATAGCTCTACCATCTTTGCTGCATGGCACAGTATGGGTAGTTCCTTAACTATTGCCCCATTAGTCCACAAGTGGAGCAGACATTTTGCTTTTCCCATCCTGGATGATGTCTAGACAGAGGTATCAGTTGTGGTTGTGTATGTCAGGAGGACCTGACAGTGGCATGCACCCTTGTGAAGGCACATACTCCATACTTTGTTAAAGTACATGTCCCATGAACATAACTTGTTGCAGCATATATTCTGTGGTTAGACCAACATTGCACTGTCCATATACTGCAGATGAGTATGATTGCCATTACAGCTGCACTGTAGGTTTCTTCCTCTCTGACAGCTGGTTTGAAGTGACTACTCAAGAGTGTGTTGCATGAAGATGTCCTTCACTCCCAGGTGCTGTCACATAAGCTCACTGGTAAAGTGCTTCGGTGAACTTATCAACTAACATATCTTCCCCATCTATAGATGTCGTTGCTGAGTATACTTTCCTTTGCACTTGTTATAGATTCTGGTCTATGCAGCCAGTTTCTCAGAGCTAATCTTTTTTGAAACCTTGAATTCACCCTCATTCTTCCATTCATCCTTCTGCTCCTCATTCAGGTGTTCTACATCAATGAGGGCTGGACCATCTAAGCTCAAGACCAGGGGTTGCATAGCCTGTTCTTTAGTCCATCCATCTATTTCAGGAGTAACCTGCCTCAATCATTTTAGAAAATGGTCTACGTTCTCGCTTGCTGTCCCCTTGAATATCAGATACATTATCTGCTTGTCTTTTCTCACAGGGACCTTTATGCCAGGTCAAAGCCCCACCTCTCTCTCTCATAATCCCAACAAATACCAGGAAGAGATGCTACCAATGTCCATGGTCCTGGGTGGAAGCTACTCACAGGGAAGCTGACATCAGAACAGATAGTTGGTCCATGGTACAGGGTGATTAGCTACTCAAAATGGCTCATTGTACAGTCCTGCATGACCCCAGGGGTTTAAAGCTGCAACCAACATCGTAGGGAACCTTTCAGTCCTGAAAGATGCCTCACTCTATAGGTCACGGTCTTCCCCATTAGTCCACATTGCCTCATATGCGGAGGAAACAACTCTGAATAGCAGAATTCATCCATCAGAAGTATGTCCAGCCTCTGTCTACTAGTCAACAGTGGTTTTGAATAGAGCTGGAACTGCTGTATTCTGACTGACAATAACGTAGGAGTTTGGTAGAGACCTCTCCATGCAGTCTTACACTTTCCAGATGCTAATCCATTCTAGTCAACCTCAGTCATCTGCATATTTCTTATACAGAGAATGATTCTTAGGGGTAGCATCTGCTCAAGTAGCCTCAAGTGCAACAGACACAAGGAAATCTTCCTATGTTAGCAGCTGCAGACTAACAAATGTTATAGACCTTTATAAAAACAGTGAAAATCCTATGTCCTAAACTTGACATCTCTCCCCACTAGTAAACTTCCTCTCTCAGTCACGAGTACTTCTATATCCAAAAAAACACAATTCTTTTCATAAGAAGCTTTCTTTTAAACTTAAGTGATTAAGCAAGAGTTAGTATTTACATTATCACTTCAGAAATCCTACAATAAATCCTGATACATGGTATCAAAATTTCTTCTTCTTATTTACTTATGTTATTTTAACAAATTAAACAAATTTCCCAAAAGTACCAGAGAGGTAAACCTGCTAATAAAAGCAGATTCAATAAAGAAATAAAGGGAGTATTCTGTGTTTGATAACTTGACTGAGTTTCTTCAAGTATGGAATTATAAGACTTTACACTCTTGGTGAAAATGAAAACAATCTTTACTATTTGACAAAAAATACAGCATATGTACTTGTGGAAACAGAACCACAGTAATATCTGCTGAAGTGTGTTTAGCTCCATAGTTTTCTTTCAAGATCTACCTCCATTGAACTAAAACCATGATCTTGAAGTAAGACTTTACTCAACAATCTTTACTAGAATTTCAAGTAGAAATGAACTAAGAAAGAATGCCTGATTTCAACAGGTAAGTTTAGTTTCTTATTTCTCTCACAGCATTGTTCAGCTGTTACATTTAGACAATGTCAAATTGGTCGGCAAAGGATATTACATGCTAATCCTTTCAACTCAGACCCTATATGTTACTGCAATGTCCTACTGGGCAGAATAGACATTATTAACCATAGATGGTGAAGAAACAAAGCAACTAGAATTAGACAATCTCATCGACTTTCTGGATCAGATGTTTATGCTAAAACTGCATAGTCATGAAATAAACAAAATATTTAAAAAATTGCATATATCACCTTATGCAGGTGGAAAACATACTATATACCTACATATCACAAAACCAGTTGGAAATGAAAATGTTATCTTTTTCTTTTTTTTATAAACTAACATACATATTTCAGCATCTTATTTGTTTCATATTACTGGGACTGTTTTTTCACAATTGCACTAAAGGTAAACTGACATACTCTAATTTAGCACTTATGCAACTAACTTTTATTAAATTACCAACTATTATTATATTATTTTGATGGCACTAAAGCTGTAAACATCATTTTCTGTTTATTCCAAAGACCAATTTTGGCATGAAAAAAATGACAGCTGGTTATGGTGATCTTACTCATTGTAACCAAAGATCTTACAAGAAGCTAAGTTGTAAAATAAACTTTTAATTTACTGGATCAAACCAATTGAGCATACCATCTTCCCCAGAATATCCAAGCACCTCTGGAGCTGTTATTTTAGCACGACCTTTGCTGTTGTATGCTTCAACTTTTATTCGGTAAGGCCTAAAAGTTGGTTGTTGATCCACTACTAAGCTTCCTTGCTTCCAGTCTTTCACAAACTTTATCGTTTTTTGAGCATCTGGTAGGTCATCTCTTTGCCAGTAGACTTTATAATAAAACCCTGGAGCATTGTGCTCAATTCTTGGCATGGGCTGATGAATTAAGAAGGTTTTTATAAAGCAAGTTGTAAATTTAATATATGTGAATCAAAATGCAATATTTGTATTTACTTAAAAGTAATGGTTTTGATCTTCACTGATTGAAATTTCTGATTTTAGGTTATGGAGAGAGAAAAAGGACAAGTTTATAAACAATAAATGTTATTTTGTTTGTAACTTTCCCAAATGTCCTGAGAAACTAGCATGAAATATACTGAAAGAAAATGATTTCATATTCAAAATATATTATTGATTACAATACTATTACCACATTGTGATTTTTATTTTATTTTAGTATTTTAAATTAGTATTCTTAGTAAAATTGTCTCTGTATTTCCTTTTTGTTAAAAAAATAACTATCTTTTTGTAAAACAATTTACTATTTCTTAATGTTATACTATCAGTTTTGGTAAAGTCTCTAAATAATATTTATTCCTAAATTATAATTTTTATTAAAACAATCCCATACATTTCTCTTACAGTTTTGGAAATCTCATTCAACAATTTATTTGTTTAATTATAAAATTTTATGAACAACCAATTGTTTGGTATTTTTATATATCATTAAACCATTTAAAAATTTTCTTATTTGAAGATTTTTATCATTTATAAGGCTTCTTGGGTGCAAGAGGAAGGGAAAGATTTGGAGATATACACAAAAGACATTTATCAACTATAAAATATCATTAGAAACTGATGGATCGAAAGTAAGCTCTCTTGTAAAAAAATTCTTGTTGTACTCCTGTTGTTAAATTATCACCCTTTTATTAAAATCACTCATTTTTTAAGTGTTTCTAACTTCTTATCCTTTTTAATCTATATTAAACCATTTATTATTGCTCATTATTTCTTCATTCCAAAGATGCCTTTCATGACTTTTCAAGTTTCAGATTTTTTTTATCTTTAGAAAGAAATTTTGTTTTTTCCTTGTACACACAAAATAGTTCCTGATAACATACCTTCCATGATATTACAAGATTGTCTGGTTTGGTTCCTTCACCTTTCACCTGGTCTGGATGTTTATCTGGAACATCTGATGGAGTGGAACACTGTTTGGAATATTCACTTGGCTCACTGGAACCAATCTTGTTGAATGCAATTACTCTAAAAGTGTAGTCAGTCCATGGTGACATGGCTACCTGAAAATCCAAAAATGAAGATGTAACATTACAAAATAAATTTACCTTAGTTGCAATGCTTCTGATGTAAAGTTTAGATAGCCTATTACAGCTGCATATAATGATTAGTTGAAACATCATAATTATTTGAAAAAAAGAATATACCAAAATTCTATATTTTAAATATCTGCATTACACAAAATGTTTTATGTTTTTTTTACTTCAGTGAGACAGTACAATAAGTATGTTCAATGGTAAACATTAACAATGTAACCTACCTTGAAGCGAGTGTCTGAAGCAGGTATGTTGACAAAAGAATCCTTCCATATATCAGGATTAAAACTAGTATTGTATTGAATGTTATATCCTAGGATTACTGCATGACCATCTCCCATTGGCTCCCACTGGATGTCAGCTACATGGATTTCACACTGAACATCTATTATTATTGGAGGTTCAGGAACACCTAATTTTAAAAAATATTTCTCTGTGTTAAAATAAATGAACAACTACATTCACTATATAGTGTAGCTACAGTGTGCTCAAACCAGTTGTTAGAAATCCTATTTACTAGCTTTGTTTATATTATCAAATACTCACTGGTTCCAGTTTTGCCTGTGAATATCACAGATTAAGCGATCAAGTTAAAATTTTGGTGACATAATCAGGTATTAATTTTTGCTGAATTTATTTTAAACATTCTTTTTTGGCCTCTTTAACTCTCTGTTGTTGAATTTGTAAACCATAATTTTGGAAGATTACTTTTTATGTCCACTTATAACTTACAGTATAGAAAGGAAGAAGCTGCAGCAGAAGTGAGGACATGATCTGAGAATGTGAGAAGGACTAACAGAGGCTCCCTCCAGAATCAAGGGCTCTTGCCAGTCATGAGAAGTGCTAAATCCACATTCTTGATCAATTTTTGGGGCTATGAAGTTTGAAGATGATAAGGAAAAACCCTAGATGCAAGTCATTAATTAACAGCTCTTAAACACTGATGATGTGTGACAAAAGAAGAACTGCTTGAAGCATATTGTCTGTCAGACATTACCATTACCACCACTGCTTGTACTGTAGGAATCTCATTATTTGAGTGACTATACATCACTGACATGACTGATGAAATTCAAAATTCAAAAAGGTATGTTACAAGAATACATCTTCTTTCTACAATACTATCTGAGTCAGAAACACCAACAATTTACCTTATCAACAGTGAAAGGATGTCTTTTCACTGAATGGTCAGATTATGGATACCATGCAGTTATCAATGCAATTGCAGCAACAGTTATCATGAACCACAGTGGGTTGTGCAAAGTCTGTTTATGGATGGACTGGATGATGTTAGACAAACAGCAAAAATAAGAAGAGGACCTTGACAATCTTCTAGTGTTATATGTATCCATTTTGTGATTTTAAACTGTATGGTATTCTTAGTTACAATAACTATTGTTCGTAGAAAAGGTATCAGAGAGTAAATCTGAATCTCTGAATTTGACTGAGTTGAAGAAAGAAAGGAACTGGATATAATGTAAATAAACAAAGCATAAGATACTTTTTGTTCAACAAATGAAATCAACCAAAGTAGGTGAGAGTTCTTTATGATTGATAGCATCTTCTGGTCATAGAATGAGAGTATTGAATTTTCTGTCTTGTTCTCAAAACTATATTATGATAGACTTCTCTAGTCTTAGAGGATATAATAATTATTTACAAACTATAGTACTGTCATCTCTCCCACAGCACATGTTACTCACATCTGGTTGTCCCAAAAGTAATAGAAGTAGGATATATCTTCAACATATCACAAGACTCGCCAATGGATAAAAATCACTCCAAACATCTAGGCAGCGTATATTTTAAATATGTTTATTGCTCCATCAATATTTCTCACCAGAAAGTGCATGTTATATCAAAAAGGGAATAACTCTATCTTTAGTTATGGAGGAATTTATAATAAATTTAAATTTACAATTTTACTTTAGTTCACTGTGATTATTTTGGCTTATATTTTGTTGTATTTTTGTGATCCTTTTCAGTTTAACCTCATTTATTCTGTTATCTATCTTAATATATTTTCATTTGTCATTGCAATTCTTATTACCTATTGGTTTAGGTAATAGCAGCAAAAACTTGTAACACTTTTATGCAAAGTAATACATGTATGGAATATCAATAAATTAAAAGTTTTTAATAAATACAAGTTAATGCAGAAAATAACATTTAATACTATTTCAAAAGAATGTGCCATTCTGAACAAGATTGGAATTTTATGTTACATACATAATTTTTACTAATTATCATCACAAGTTATTAACATTATAGCTGTATGTTATACTATTTCACTTAATTATATTAAATTGTAGAATTTTACACATTTGTCTTTTTTTTATTTCATATTTTAGCACAAACGTTAATAAACAAACTATGAACTCTGCATTTTTAAACTGAATAACATACAATAACTTGGAGACTTACTCTGAACAATTAAACTTGCCCATGCTGAATCCTTATCTATGGCTGTTTCAGTGTAGCATGTGTAGATTCCAGAGTCACTGACCTTAACTGTATTGATAAATAGTGACTGGCTCTCTAACTGTTTCACTCGTGGATCCTGATGGTAATCAATAGGTTCCCCATTAAAGAACCATTTGACTGTCATGCTCAATGTAGGATCTACTTCGGCTTTACAGTGAAATGTGGCTGACTGGCCAATAGGAACCTCAAGGTTTTCTGGTGGTTGTATGATCTTGGTTTTGTCTAAAATAGTTTACAAATATAAATAAAACATCATTAGATTGCAATCATGAAAATATATTATAAGTACAAAACTAAACATAATAATAATCATGAGCTATTAAATCGTCAGAAAGATACAGCAAAGGCCAATGTCAAAGCAAATAACCTTTTCAGGTGAGAATGCCAGAACAGCAGAATAAAAGAAACTACTAAAAAATAAGATTTGCCAGAATGTACTGTATCATTTCAACACCAAAACTACAAATATAATGGCCAAAATGGAAATTCAAAATAAGAAGTTAACAAACTAGAAACTAAAATTAATGTTTAAAAACTAATGACATTGAAAAACTATAGTTTCTATTCAAAAGACAGTTTTCAATATTTGTCCACTGTTATTATCACAAAATAAATCAGCTGATCATACTTTGCTATAGGTGTGTATTACAAGAGTATAAATGATAATAACCTGAAGCACTTCATGAGCAGAGCAGAAAAAAAGAGCAAGTATACACTGTACAGATTTGCCATTGTTTCACCAGTGGTTTGTGTATTAGTTCAATTAAAAGAATAAGACTATATTTATTTGCTCTTTTCATATCTGGTGTTTATTGGAATGTAAGTTGAATCACATCTATGCAAAATGTTGCACATACACAGTAAACTGACAAAAAAATGCAATGTTTTATTCTGTTTTATGCTCAGACAGTGTGCATTTGCTTTCATAACATTCAAGAATGAGACATCACCATGTTGGCAACGTTCTTTGATATATTTTCACACGTGTGTGGTCAAATGTGAATATAGGCTGCTGTAAAAAGAATTTTATTCATTTTCAAAAAAGTGCCAGGATACCATTCCAAGTAGGAGTCAAATTTTTCTGAGAACAATCCTAACTTAAGTAATAATTTTTTGGTTTCTGTGAAAACTATTCTTAAGTAATATGATTATACAGAAGGTTGAGTATATTACTTATGTACAGAAGTGCATTATGCTAATACAATAGTAAATTCATTACAAAATTGCTGATTGTAAATTTTCTATTACCTTATACATTACTGATTTTTAAGCCTCACCATGTCATTAAAGTCCATGTAGCTACATCCAATCATCCTTTTTCTGAAGACTATGCATCTTGCCAATAGCCCTGAATTGTAGTTTCCAATAAGAAAAGGCTCATTCATAAGGCTTTCATGTTCAAAACACACCTCCTCTTCCTTGCAGCTTTCCATAGTCCATCTAGTGTATGAGGTGACAGTTTTCCAGCACCCATTTCAAAAATTTAATTGCATAGATATCTGTAAGTGATGTTTATACAACTTGGCAGTATATCTTTGTATGGAATAGCATGAATATCTGTTTCATTGTCCAGCTGCTTCAAATATGTTGCAGAAGCAGCTTGTGTACATGTGACTTATGTGCCTCTTCTATACAGAGATCCTTCTTGATTATGTGGCATATTGTTGACCGAGACATATGGGTGGCTATTGCTACCGTCCTTTGTGTTTGTGGATTCTCATTTGTTACAAGACACCACACTTTGCTTACCACAGTTGAAGAATGATTTGTTACAGGACATTTTCTGGATTGTCCTGGTGCCTTTAAATGGTCCATATTCCTTTGTTTTCCAACGTAATTAACCACAAGAGATATTCCAATCTAAGAAATTTTAAACCTCCAATCTGAACATATATATATGATCTGAGTGTATGAATATTTTTAGTCAGAAAGGGCTGTTTGAAAGTCTTCCCAAAAGTGATCAATTTTTAGTGACATTACACTATCTGTGAAATGCCAAACAATGTGAAAATGTAGTTCTAATACATGTCATCACACTATAACTTTATATTGGCTGTTGTTGTTCTATTGCTTGCTGATTTGCATTTTCAAATTCATTATAATATAGCGTACTCAACTCTGTACAAAAAATGTGTACCTATAAAAGTAGTTATGAAAATTTATAGAATCCCTACCTTTGACTTCTAACTGTCCTGTCTCTTCTAATGAACCAAACTTGTTTTCAGCCTGACAAGTGTAGTTACCTTCATCTTCTTCTAAAATATTTACCAACTCAAGATTTCCATTTTCTAACAACTATAATAAACAAATTTTCATTCTTTAAACAAAATAGTATTCTTTTAAAATAATGCTCGAAATGTTCATAATTTTTAAATAGCTATTTATTTCAAAGTATAAATTAACTCAAAGTATAAATAGTAAGCAACTTCAATGTTTAAATTTTTTCATTAACCTTTAATAGTTTTCTAACAATGAATACATAAAAATACAACATTTAAAAATTTTCAAAGAGAAAATAAAAGTTTTAATGGCTCTCAATAGTCTACTTTT
This sequence comes from Limulus polyphemus, assembly GCF_000517525.1. Classification (NCBI taxonomy): domain Eukaryota; kingdom Metazoa; phylum Arthropoda; class Merostomata; order Xiphosura; family Limulidae; genus Limulus; species Limulus polyphemus. The sequence continues at coordinate 8,858 of NW_013742335.1, read as the reverse complement.
TAAATTTGTTTGAACCAGCATAGTACACTCTTTTTATGATCAAATTGATTTTTCTTTAAATTAAGGAATGCCCCTTTAAAGGTTTAAATGCTCTTCACCATTCCTTTCCTTTTGTTTGGAAAGTTTATTGTTGCTGTCAGTTAGAGCTTTTTACATATATAGTAAGGTTTCTAGAAAAGTTAATTGTTCAAGTAAAGGACTATGGTATGGGATGTAAATCTTTGTGCTGATGTGCACATGATTACACTGGACAACAAAGAATTAGCTACCGGATAAAACTCAAGTGATTTGGGGTAATTTGATAGTGCTGATTTCATAAATGTAGTCAGATTTGTCTATCACCTCTAGATTTTGACTTATTGTAATATCTCTATATTACATCAGCACTATATGAAATACCATGCAATCAACTCAGTATAATAGATTTATGCTGTAAAATTAAGTTAACTTGGACAGTTTAATGAGTATAAGGCATGCATTTTTGATAACTTCAAACACTAACTGTATTGTATTGGTGTAAAGTTCCAAATATATTGTTCATGTTATACTATTTGTTCTCAATATAATTGTTGTGAATTGCACCACTTTTGCTTCATTCCCATGCTCAATTGCTCTACTGAGGTATCATAAAACCCTCACCTGCTCAGTTTGCTAGAGTCAGATGCCTCTCTCTCTCAGTTGCCTCTCACTCAGTTAGTCACTTCACCTCACTCAGCGCACAGTTGAAAAAAAAAGTCCGATCTTCTTCCTCCGACCTTTTTCTTCATCAAGTTCTGTGAAACTTTGTTTCTTAGAATCTTTTAAACTACAGTTCTATTAGCATAAATTAGTTTATATTTTTTTTTAGAAAATCATTTGAAATGCTGGCTGCCTCCAGTTAAAGTCCGATTGTCCAAGAATCACCCAAACAATTTCTGCTACATTTGTGGAAAATATATTGCAGTTTCACAAAGGAAAAACATCATCAACAAGGTAAAGTTAGTTTACTACCACTATTATGGGTGTAAAATTGGGGACCATTAAAAACACTGGTCTCCACATGTGTTGTACAGTTTGCCCATCTGGCTTGACACATTGGCTTAATAAGAAGAGAGCAAGTATACTATTTGCAGTTCCCATGATATGATGTGAGTCCAAAGACTGTTATTTTTACATGACTAATGTTTCTGGATATTCCGGCAAAACTAAACAATATATTAAATATCCAGATATTGCACCTGCAATAAAAACAGTACCTCATGGACATGGTCTTCCAGTGACACATCCACAGGTGAATTGGGAAACATAAGAGTTATCCTGTGAAAAAGACAGTGAATCACCTTCATCCTCTTTATCTAGTAATTCTATTCCTGTGGCAACTCAACATAAGCTGCCTCATCTGATCACACAAGAAGAACTAAGTGATCTGATTCGTGACTTCTCTCTATCAAAGCAGCATGGGGAACTTTTTGGCTCTCATTTACAGCAGTGAAGCTCACTAGCTCCTGTAACAAGAGTTTCAATTTACTGAAGTCACCATCATAGTCTTGCTTCTCAATACAGCATGAAAGATAATTTGTGCATCTGTACAAACGTTGATGTGCTAATAGAAGAATTAAGTACTTAAGATCATCCTCAAGAATGGAGACTTTTTATCAACTCATTTAGAGTTAGTCTGAAAGCATTACTTTTGCACAATGGAAACACTAAGCCATTGATTCCAGTTGTTCATGCTGTGAACATGAAAGAAACTTATCAAAACAAGCAGATGGTACTTGAGGCCATTAAATAGGATCACCATAGGTGGAATATATGTGGTGATCTAAAAGTTATTTTACTCTTGCTAGGCCTGCAAAGTGTGTATACCAAACATTGTGGCTTTTTGTGTCTCTGGAACAGCCAAAATGATTAAAAAAAAATTTTAAATGGCCAATGAGAGAGAATTACATACCAGAGAAACAGAATATTGACTATCAACCTTTAATGAATCTTCAAAATGTGTTTCTGTCCCCACATATTGAACTGGAACTCATGAAGAACTTTGTAAAAGGAATGAACAAAGAGAGTAATGGTTTCAGATATCTGTCTGACAAGTTTCCAAAAATCAGTGAAGCAAAAATGAAAGAAGATATCTCTGTTGGGCCACTGATTCAAGAAGTGCTGATGGATGTACTGAATAGTACTGAAACAGAAAGAACTTACTACCAGGAATTCATTCAAACTGGTTGTTAAAAATTTCGTAGGAAATCACAGGGATGAAAATTATGCTGTGATGATATGCTCAAGAACCACAGGAAAATGGGGTCTAGGATGTCACTAAAGATGCACTTCTTAAATTCCAATTTTGTTAGATGTACTGTTCATTTTTAACACAAGAGTATTATTTAATGTATATAATATGAATGTTGAAGTAAGTTATTTTTAGAAGCAATAGTTATGACAAATTTGCTTACATAACTGTTTACAAATCATCTGTTGTGTAGTTCAGTTGTTCTGAATCGACGTCATGTTACTTGAACCTTGTGAATTTTTCTCAATGCTTAAAGTGAGTATTGTTACATCATAGTCTCGTAGTTTGTAAAACATTTTCTAGGCTTCACTCAGGCAATATGTATATAGGGGACCAAGTTAGTACAAGTAAGTTAGTGAAAGTAAAACTGAAAAAAGTGAAGTTAGTCTAGGTGATTGTGCATTTAGCCATAAAGTGTGTATAATGGTGACTTTTTAAAGTGTAATAATTGCAGACTGTGTTGTAATAACAGCATAGAGAAGAATAATTTGTCTTGTCAATTGGGTTCTAAAGTAACTGAACTGACCTGTGTGGACTTTTGATGTAAAAGAGAATTATTTAAACTCTGGATGCAGATGTAGTAACCCACAGGTAATGTAAGTGAATTTATCACTGATTGTATTGTGATAATAGAGTAGAGGAGAATAATTTGTCTTTTCAAAAGGTTTTCTAAAGTAATTGAACCTGTCTGTGTGGATTCTGATGAAAAAGAGAGAATTATTTAAAGCTCTGGATACAACGGTGATAACTAATAGTGAAACGAATTTTTGTACATAAGTTTCACTTGGTTTGAATATATTATTTTAAAACAAGTGGATTGTGTGCCGTCCATTTATTGTTGAAATTTATTGCCAACAGTCACAGACATCTATTGTAAAGAATCGTAGCCTTATAACAGCCTGACACATTTAGACTTCTTTCCAAATGATCTAGGTGCAATGAGCATAGTGAGCACTTTCACCAAGATATTTCTACAATGGAACGGCGAGACTAAGAATGACGGAATCCTGCAATGATGGGAGATTACTGTTGGTTCTTACAGTATGAAGCTGAGAACATACATAAAAGGTGCAACAAGTCAAGAAGATATTTGAATGTATTTTCAGTATATAATCTTATTATACTCAGTGTTTTTTTAAACTGGTATTATGTATTGTTTTTGAATATTCTTTTATGCAATTTTCAATGAATAATTAAAGTTATTAAAGAAAAAGTTACTTTCACAATACATAAGAATAGTCTGAATAAATCTATCATAACTCTAAAACTAGAGGTGATCAGTAATTTTCAACATGATTTTTAGAATCAGCATCGTCAAATTACGCAGAAACATAAATTTTTTCTAGTTGCAGAGAAAAACTTTTTTTTAGTTGCCCAGTGTTATGAGTATTAGTTAAGTTTGCACCATTTACTAGTTTGTGAGCTTCAATATAACCTACTGAAAACGTAAGAATAAGTATGTATATATTTCACTTGAGGCAAGCTTGATCTAGTGGTTAGATTTCTGGGCAGTGTATCAGAGGGTCATAGGTTTGAGCCATTTTATGCTAATGAATACTCCACACTTACAACTGTGAGGGTATCATATTTATATTAGTCAATCCTGTTTTTCAGTTTAGTGTGACCATGTGTGCAACAAGTGTTGCTGACTGGTTGCCCTCCTGCTGGTTAGCAGTTCTAAATTAGGGATGGCTATGCCTGGGTCTTGGGATGTGTGACCTGGTCATAGCCCACGTGTCACACAAGGTTCCATTCAAGTTGATAATATCAAATACCACATAAGTATATCTTTGTTTAGTATACTGATTATTTGTGTGGATATGAATATCAAATAATTGGTGTTTTTATGTGCTTTATAGTTTAGTTTCATTGAATTGTATTTGGTATAATGCTTACATAGTCTTTTTAATTATAATTACACCCATATGACCTGCTTACATTGCTTAGTTTGTGATTTTAAGACTAACCCAAATCCCCTAAGTTCTCCAAATATTGTTCTGCATTATGGGAATTATAACCCAAAATACCATTAACAGCAAGAGTACCCTATTAATGGTAGAATACAATTTCATCTTTAAGGTTTCAGTTTTGACAGTGTTTTGGAAGCAGGGGGTGTATCTCCCCATTTTAAAACCTATTCCATTAAAAATGCATCAAAATTGGGAAAATTACACTCAAGAAAAGCAGGAGAGTGCATAAAATTTAATCCCGAACCCAAGAGCTTCCATGGCCATAAGGTGAGCCCTGGACCCCAGACGTAATGGATGCACCGGTGGCGAAAACATTCCCTCGCTTCACTCGATCAAGTAAACCTTGGACCCTCCCACTTTTAATTTGCCTGTCCTGTTGCAGATGTACTGATTTATAAACTATTGCCTTCATTAATGCATATGTGTTATTTTCAACACATTTGATCTCTTATCTGTTTAGTTAGTTTGTGGTTGCTTGAATAACTGAAGAAAAACTGTTTTACTAATGATGGCTAGAACTTTTTAACTCTGTTGTCAGAGCAATCATATGGAAGTGGTCTCAAATTTGATGTAAAAATTGGATTAACACAGAAAAATCTACCCAGCTAGGAAGGCCATATGAATATTAGATAAGAACTAAGGACTGGCCATGTTTGTTAGAGAGGAAGAATGTGTTAGTTTAAGTGATAGGTTAGTTGGTAGAGCACTTGCTTGGCATGTGAGAGGTCTCACGTTTGACCTCGCTTGTGTAGAATGAAAGTACCATTTACTTTGCTTAAAAGTTATTAATAATATAAAAAATAAGATGTTCATATAGAAAACTTCTTCACATCACAAGACAAAGTGTAAAAACAATGTTGAAACACCTTCTCCTCATGTATTACAGATTAAAAAGTGTATGAAAATATCCATGCAATTTGTGTCTATATTAAAAAATAAAAGTTACTAAATAATTTGTTTATCTCATCAGATAAAAGGCTAGCAAAATACACACTAAAAAAGCAACCACTGAATTCTTTTTCATTGTTAATCAATAAAAACTGTATTCTATTCTGTAATTCCAAAAAATAAGCTTTTTTAGATTTGTAGTGCTCCAGTCAAATGTTTGTTTGTGTGTGAAAGAAAGAATGCAAGTTCTTGTTTTTGAGTTTTTGATCCTGTTAACTTTAAGAAACATTATAAACTATTCCTACAAGCAGTTTATTTTGGGAAAAGTTATTTGGAGGACAATTATTTTTAGTAAATCTGATAATACCCTTACCACTCAGTAACCATAATACCAATCTTACAAGTTATACAAGTAATTTTCTTTTAACCAATCAAATACATAAATAAACTACTGTCCAAATAATGCTGACTAACCTGAAAATTTTTTCCAATAAGGTCCTGACCATTTTTTTTCCAATTCACTTTGGGATTTGGAACCCCATAAACTAGACATTTTATTGTAGTTGTTGAGCCAACAACAGCATATGTAATGTTGGCAGGTGACTCTCTCATTATTGGAGGAATAGCTGAGAGGTTAAAAACACATGCTTAATAACCGTAAAACTTATTAAAATATAAATAAATGAGGTGTTTTATAAATGAATGATTATGAAAACTATATAGCTTAAGTATTTATTTTTTTATAATTCACCTCTATCAAATGATAAGCTATGTTTTGAACATCAGATTCATAGAACATTTAGGTATATTTTTCATAACACACATAATAGCACTTATCTTTATGGTTGGTCAGTCAATTCTTCCTGCTAGTATTATAAGTACTATTAACTAGTGATATTAGGTTGAAAAACATTACTGCATATAAAATAAAATTTGATTGTGTAGCAAGATACACAGCAGTCATATGAAAACTCAGTATAGTGAAGTCCTTGTTTGTAATATAGAGTACACGTTTAATCTTAGTACATAATAATCCTTGTGGTTTCATGTAAAAAACTTCTGTTTGATGTATGTTTTGATACCATAACTAAGGTTTAGTCCTAGTTTTTATCTTCCTGATGTACCATACAGGATGGGACAAAGGTTTAGGACCTGAATTCTAAAATAAAACAAATTTATACAAACTGAAAGAAGCACAATAGAAAAATTTATTCATAAATAAGATCAAGCTTTTAATTAGTAGCAGCTTCCTATCGAAGAATGTTGGAAAATTCTCAGCCAGTGACTTTTAGGTTGAAACACATTACTGCACATAAAATAAAATTTGACTGTGTAGCAAGTGAGTAAAAAAATGTTTTCTTTTATCTTTATCTTTCATTAATCACTTTCTTTAATTCAGCATATAACATGTGAGAATGAGTTAGATATCACAATTCACAGCTCCATTTTATGAATTTGTATTAATAACATTCTGTAAATCATTATTCACTAATTAATAAACATCTATTGATGCTTAACATAAACATAATTTCTTATTAATTTATATTATTTAAGTTACAATGTGTCCCAAATGGTATTTCTCTAAAATTTAGATGCATATTACATGCAAAATTAGTATACCATCAAATAAAAAATAATAATAATAATAAAATAAATAGCTTAAATTATTACAAAATAAATATTTAATTCAAATATAATCATTGACTACAATACCTTCAACCACTACCCACAATAAAACAAACATTAGCAGTTAATTTGAATTGTAAAAAAAAAAAAAATGAAATGCAGAAACTTCATTGTCTACAAACCAAACTATATCTCTTTTATTTATCTCCATAACAACAGTAATATACATATCACATTTATTAAGTTACTCTCTCCTGAGGTTTTATCTAAATACCAAGTCATTGGTGATCAACCTTTCTGGTTACTTACTATCCTAATTTTTACTATAGATTTTTCATACTCGGTAAAACTCAATACCTAAAATCTCAAGCTTTCTCAATACAAGGAAGTGTTCTTATATCTTGTGTTTTTGTTTCAAAAACATTTTAAAATCATTATTTTATATAAAATTTTAAAGTAAAAAATATGTTTATGTTTTACAGTGTCTTGTTCTGTGGTTCACCAATAGATCATGATCTGCAGATTCAGAACTCTGATATAAGGATATTTGTTGCTATAATATTTTGAATTTAGCTGTACTCACAAATTGTCAATAGTGACTTAAGTAATTTTAATTATGTTTAATACTTTAAAAGATTCACTATAATATTTTGAATTTAGCTGTACTCACAAATTGTCAATAGTAACTTAAGTAATTTTAATTATGTTTAATACTTTAAAAGATTCTGGTATTTCTGATAAATTATTAAGTGACTAGCATTTAAGTTCTGAAGCATTTATTTGTTTTTCACTGAAAGTTGTTTCAATTCGTTGTTGAATATGAACACCTGATAAAATGAAGTACCACCTAATGCAAATTCTTAATATGAATTAAATCTAATTCATCAATAAATTACTGTAATACTAAGAAGTGTAAACTCTACAAACAACTAAGTCTCTAACTTACCAAGTATGTTTAAATAAAAGTCCTTGAAAACATAACCATGAACATTAGAAGCATTACATTGGTACACTGCTGTATCTTCTTTCACCAAGTTGCTAATGGTCATTATGTTTCCCTCAATGATCCTCCTTGGGTTTGGTTTAATCTCTGTTAATTAATTGATTTTAAAGTTGATGTTATACATATACAAACATAGTTTTATTTAATCTTACTTGAACACACTGAACAGAGAAGAGGGCAAATATGACAGTTAATTTTCTAGTTAAACTGTTCCTCATTGTTCAATAATTTTAAGATATACACTTACTTATGAGAAAATAAAATTTCATCATTCAAGCTCTATTTTGTTCTAGAACAAAAATAGAACAAGGAAGTCATAACTTCAACTAAAACAACCAAACTTCAGGATTACAATAAAAGTAAATTAGTTCTATCATTTAATATTTTATAATTCAGAAGTAAACTTTGATATCATACTTTAGTGATTATTTTTCTATTTCCAATTCCAATTGAATTCTGGTACAAGCATAGAAATATATGTCAAGTTTTACTCATAGAAACTTTAAACAGAAATTACATTCATCATGGTAATATAGAAGATTTTACTTATTAACTTCGATACTTTAATATTGTAACAGGTACTAAGAATTTTACTTATTTCTTTGAGTTACTAATATAAATTATATTGTGATTCCTAAATTAGAAAGTGATTATTATTTAAAATGATCAAATTTTTGTTTAATTAATTTATAGATAAAAAATGTGCATTCCAGTCTGTCAGACAAATTTTCATTGATTTTGTAGGATTTTATTTATGAATGATAAAGTATTTATTCATTAAGTGGATTATCAAGTGAATAAAAAAGTTATTGTAACATTAAATTTTGAATAAAAAAGGTTTTACTCAAAGTTTTTATTAAAACAATTTATGAATTGAAAATGTTCATTCAAGCAGGCACTAGGCACTCAAAAATGTATGAAAAGTAGGAGGTTTTTCAGCAAACTGAGGAAATATTTATATTATGAAAACATATATAATCAATGAGGTCTTCAACCATTTTGCATTCTCAACTTGATCTTGCTATTAGAAATTCTTTCCCAAAGACTTTTTGAATTCCCCTTATCTATCCTATGGAAAGACAGTGATAAGTGAATCTTGCAT
>NW_013742334.1:0-33338 GCF_000517525.1 Limulus polyphemus | reverse complement strand
GTTAACTACACACTTCCTCGGTAGTAAGTAATATAACCCTAATATGCATTGGTATTCAATGCCAGCCAAGTATACTTTCTGTTTGTCCTTCATGCTCATGAGCTCAATAGTTACCCACACTGGTCTCCACAATCTTGCATAATGTCCTGTCACACCACAGAGGTTCTGAACAGCTTATGGTACTCCTTTGTGATCCAGCGCCTTGATACTCACAAGGTTTTGCTGAGATGCAGAATCTATGACAAAGTTGCACCTTTGGCCACCCAGCTTTCCTGACACGTAGACACTATGTGTGCTTGCCATTTTACACTTAGCTGTTGGGACTTTCATGATGGGGGTTGGTGGGCGTCCCTCAACACGAACTACCACTGGTTTCCCCGAGGCTGACTTATTTGTAGTATTCTTCTTACACTGGCTCCTCATATATCCTTGCTCTCTACAGTTCCAATAGCCCTTCTGGGTAGCAGCCTTTCCTGCCGTAGCATCTTCTCTGTGTTGAAGTTTCCATCATTGAGCTTTCTTGTGCACAGGTTTGTTACAGTGCCAGCAAAGTCCCTCAAACCTCTCTGAAAGCTGACCTTTTCTGGTCTTGAATCCTGAGGACTGTACCAACCTTGGTACTTCTGTGCTGGACTTAACGTAGGATTCAAATTCAAGAGCTCTGGCCATTGCATTCTGCATAGTAGAGGGGTGTGCTTGCTTCACTTGTATTTTCAGTTGTGGACTGTCCAAGGCATCTACAAACTGATTCCTCAGCAACAGCTTGAGGATATCGGGTGGTGCAGTTGGGTAGGCCTTGTGTGCTATACTTTCCAAGTCCTGTGCCAGCTCTTGCAGGCTCTCCCCTTTAACACGGACTCTAGTCCTAAACATAGTCCTGTGGACTTCAGACTGATTATTGGGTTCTATACCTGAGTTCTAGAGCCGTTACCACTGCTCTATAGTTGGTGCCTGTCGTCTGCTGACAACTGTCGAAGTATTTCCAGTAGTTGTGCTTTCAAGCCCGCTGCCAGATATACTGCTTTCTGCTCCTCTGTCCATCCATTCATCTCAGTCAGGAGCTCAAACTGTATTCTGTATGCTTCCCACGGTGCCATCAAAGTCCTGTGGCTTCCTTCGTACTAGATCACCCCTATTGCTGACATTCATACCTGGGATGTGACTTCTAACAGGACTGAAGATGTCTGCATTAGGGTTTAGCTGCTGTGTCTGGAAGGGGCTTGCCATTGTCTGGGTCTGATTAAGTCGATGGTTAATGTATCCTCCTTGTGTAAAAGACAATAAATCATCTTTTAATGTATTTAATTCGCTTTAAAATTTACTAATGTTTTCCATTTGTGTACTCTGGCTTTCTCTCAATTGTTGGAGACTTTCTTCCTGTTTCCTTTTTTGTTCCAGTTGCTACTGCTGTAATCTCTTATCCTGTTTATTTTCTTTCTCCTTCAACCACTGCTGTAGTCTCTCTTGTTTGTTTTGCTGTTCGAGTTGCCACTGTTACAGGTTTTCTTGCCACTGCTGTTGTCTCTCTTGTTTATTTTACTGTTCGAGCTGCCACTGTTACAGGTTTTCTTGCCACTGCTGTTGTCTCTCTTCTTGTTTCTTTTCTTTTTCCTCCAACAACTGCTGTAATCTTTCTTCTTGTTTCTTTTGCTGCTCTTGTATTGTTGCTATCAAATCTGCTAAGCTATAGTTGGATTTGCCACCTCTCGTTTCCACCTTCTTCTTTTTTCTTTCTATCCCACTTCTGACACCAATTTGTTACATCTCTGGTTGTTTGTTAGTTTTTCATAGAAATTCTTTCCAAGAATATTCAGCGATACAAGTCTTTTCTTAATAAAACTAGTTTATTCTTTCTCAATTCAACTTTGCAATACACTTAATTTCCACAGTCACTTTAACTTAAACACATGCTATAATTCACAACGAACGATTCACGAACTTTACTTACTACCGCGCTTGACTCAATTGTCTGTCTCTATCTCTGCCTGTCTGCAATTATTCTTGCCATCACTTCTTGCCGGTCTTATGTATACAAAATAGAGGGCGCCTGGCAAACGCTCGAGCCTTCAGGAACGTTCGAGATACTCATTACGTGTTACCAGGGTCACGAGACTTCCGCTGTCGTAACAATAACTTTAAATCCTAAACCCTTTCATAGAAAAATCTAACTCTTTACAATTGAGTTGAATATGAAGTAGTCACCAAATGCCTGTTAGAGAAACACTTGTAGAAATATATTGGTGAATATACAATTAACTTGTGCTTCTTAATTGTAGAGAACGACGTTCTGAAAGTCTTCCGAAAGGCAGTTGCAAAATCGCGCTTTGATCAATACCTTGTCTATGCTCTCGTGTTTATCAAAAGTTGGGAACCATACGCTATTTATCCAAAGTTCTTCAAACGCTCTGTACTAATATTGCCTAATTCAAACTTGTTTAGATAAAGGGATCATTTTGCCTCCAATTATCAGTAGTTTGAATTTTGTGTGAAAAAGTTAAATCTGAAGCATTTGAAATTTTCATCTACTTTGTGTATTTATTTTGATAGCATTAAATATCTTTCTTACCTTTACGGTAAAATGTCAGCACAAATAACGACAGTTTTTTATAAACTTTGTAAGGTACATGCTTTAATAATTATCTGCAAGTGAAGTTATTTCAGAAATAAGCTATTTTATTATGTCTGCAGACTTACAACGCTAGAAACCTGTGGTGGACAAAGCACAGACAGCCCATTGTGTAGCTTTGCGCGTAGCATAAACAGAGGTACTTGTGAAAATCTGTTCAGTTAGATTCTATTTACATTGCGTGGCATTAAAAGTGAAGAATCATTTGTTAGTAGAATTCTAAGTTTGAACATTCATTAATGTCACTGTAAAATATGATCGATTTTTTATGTGATTCTTCGAAAAATGAAGGATAATACCAATGAATTACCATGTGCCATTAGGATCTTATGACAGTTACATTAGCACAGAGAACACATTTTATCAATGAAGTAAGCAGTTCGAAATACGTCCAATATTAAACACAAATTAAATTTTTGTTCGCATTAACTTTGTGCTATTATACGTGTATTAATTAAATGTAAATGTTTTAAACATAATTAATAATTAACGATATGTTTGGTTTGAATTTCGCGCAAAGCTACACGAGAGCTATTTGCGCTAACTGTCCCTAATTTAGCAGTGAAAGACTAGATAGAAGGCAGCTTGTCATCACCACCCACCGTCAACTCTTCTTGGGTTAAACAGTAAGTCGTTCATTTATTATATTTAGTTGTGGGAGGATAAAAGTAAATTATTGGTTATAATAACTGTCTCATTCTAATAATATGTATGTCTTATATGTATGCTGTTCTTGATGTATGAGTGATTACTGCAAAATATTTATTCTTTTAATTGCTTTTCACTTTTGAGTTATGATCCTTCTGTACGACACAGTGGCTTTAATTTAAGGACCAATATAGGGCCTGACACGGCCATGTGATTAAGGAGTTCGAATTGCAATCCGCGGGTCGTGCGAGCGAAACCGTTGCTGAACATGTTCGTCTCTTTTAGCTGAGGTAGCGTTATAACGTGACTGTCAATCCCACTATTCGTGGGTAAAAAGTAGCCCAACAGTTGGCGGTGGGTGGTGTTGACTAATTGCCACTCCTCTTTTTTATTACTTCAAAATTAGGGACGTTTTGTGTAGAAAGCCCTCGAGAAGCTTTGAGCGAAATCTAACAAACAAACAAATGACTAATATAGTTCGTGTATGCGCTGTTAGATTGAGAGTATTATGAATCATCACAGAGAATTTAGAAACACTACAGACAAGTATGCTTACTGTAAGATAACTTTGCTTCATTTTAAGAAAGCCTTCGGTGGTTTATCAGTAAGTGTAAGGACTTAACGCTAAAAAACGGATTTCGATATCCGCAGTGGGCAAAGCACAGATAGCCCATTGTAGAGCTTTGCTCTTAACAACAAACAACTACGCCTAGTAGAAATGATCAAATATATCAATAAAACATGTATACATTAAACAAAAATACTATTTACTCGTATATTTAATTACACAATGTAAAAATGTTGTTTAATCGTACTGTCAATTAGATTTTGAGAAACGTTCTATGCATCCAACAACTTCATGCAAAATTTAATCTATATATATAAACGTCAATATGCGTATGTGTCTCTGTTCCTTATACGTTTCCACATTTCTTGATCAATTAGCACCAAACTTGACAAAATAATACAGGATGAAATGAGGAAGGTCATGAAGGGAGTTGGGGTTGGACCCCTTCCAATTTCATATCTAATTTGGGAAAAACTACCAATGTTGTATATCCCTCAGCATTAAAATGAACTATGCAATCACTATTGGTAGAATTCTTGAAAACAGTATGCCTTTCTTTTCAGTATTGATGCCTTTATGTATTTTTATTGCACTTTTAATGTTTATTGTGTTAAAAAAATAGAAGCAAAATTTCCTATCTACGGAAGTCTTGAACCGTAAAGTGGAAAAAAAAATTGAAGGTCTCATCTCGTAGCACCAGATAATAAAATAGTGATAACGTTTGGCGTTACTACGAGACAGTGTGTGACAACTACCATTCGCAGAAATGTTTCCCACCATGCAACTTATTTGTCTCAGATTGATCTGTAGTGTCCTGAGACTTAGAAGTATACCATGATAGTTACTAAGAATTATCTTTGCTATAATCCTAAGTGGAAGTACAAAGACGCGAAATTCTTTAGTTCATGTGTCATTTTGCAATTTGTTAGAGTGAATTTCAGTTACATTATTGGTAAACACTGTTCTAACAAACATGTTGTATGAAGAATATGAATAATGACCACATGTTTTACGTACTCAAACGCATGACTTATTATATCGTATATACGAGATACTTTCTCGTACGTACGAGATGAGATTTTCAAATGTTTTTCCACCTTGCGGTTTAGGACTTCCATATCTATCCTTTGTTACAAATAAGTTTTTATTTCACCCGTCCAACAGACGGATACTTCAGTTAGTGCATAATAGATATATTACAGGAATGTACACGTAAGTTCACAAACAAACGTAATTTTCTTGCAGTAAGCATTCATTTAGTTGCAAGGGTTGTCTTAAGTTTTAGTGGCCAATGATGACGCATAAGACTAAAAACACTGTCATAGATTAAATGTTATATATATATATATCAGATTCACGTGCAAGGTGCTTAAATTTAAGTATCTCAGGTGATCTATATAAGAATGGTATAATCTGATTAGCTTCTAATTGTTATAACTCAAAAACTTAGGACAACGGTAAAAGTCAGTCATTCGTGACAAATAACGAATATTTCTGATATTATTACGCAAAAATAAATTGTATGCACGGTTAATTTTGCATACGACAAATGTTATAATTTTCAGTAACGAAAGACTTATTTTAATGCATGCATATTTACATTGTTAGAGCATATATTTAATGTCCTAAATAATTTGGTCCCTGTTTGAAATATTTTCGGAAATTAGAATTATGATTTTACTATATTGTCTAAACTATATTTATGTGGTTGAAGGCTACTAACCTGGTCCCAGAAAAAAGACCATCAGATATACAACATTAATATTTATGAAGAAAGGTAAACAAGAAAATGTTTTTTAAATGATTTTTCTCAACTGATAAGTAAGAATCGATTTTATGGTGGTATGCGAATGTTAAAAGTTATTTTAACTTGTTAAGTACGTCAGAACCCTGAAGATCACTATTTTACAACTCAAAAACATAAGAAACTATTAAGCTAATAACAAAGTTGAGAGTTTATACAAAATGTAGCTGTAAAAATATCAAGCTTTTTCTATTTATAATGAATATACATAAATTTAATAGTATTGTCTGTTGTATGTCCATATAACCACTTTTCAAGGTTTGGATGGATCTTCACCAAAACTGGTATGGAGGCTCAATACGTCTATGCGGGCGTACATAGTAATTTTCAGTTTTGCATTCTGCGGTTTTTTTGGGCGTTTTTTACCACTACTTCTCTTCACAAAGTTTGGCATGAAGGTTTATTGTGTCCATGCGGTGATACATGCACAGTTGCGGTTTCACTTTTTGTGTTTAGCAGTTTTTATGGGCGTTTTATACAGTTACATATAAGGGAAGCAACTTTCATGCCCTAATATAACCTTTCATTAATCAAGAAGTGATACAAGAATGTGAAAGGTAACGATAATTCCCAAAGTTAATTACTGGGACGACGAGAATATTATACCTGCGAGTGATTCAAGGTTTTCATTAACTTATAGATAAGTGATTATTATTATTACTGGAGTTTTATAGAAGTTTATCAGTGAGGTGTTCTGGCTCGGTGAAAGTTGCACTGGAGTCATAACTCTGCTTCTGAAACGTGAAGACAATATAGAAAAATGAGTCAAAAGAACATCTTCAGAACAGTTATCGAAGAGATGGTATCTCGATATTATATTCTTGAAAGGCTACATCAAATTGTCAATATATGATTTATGCCTACATTATCAAGTGAAGCAGACAGAATAAGTAACAAGTTCGCCGTTCTTAAGAAAACGAAAAATTTATATGTTATAATATTCATCATTTATAAGTTATTACAGACTTAAATGTTTCTATTATATTTGTTGATTATGCAAAACCTTATATTTTTCACCCTTAGAGATTTTAACTACAATTCGAAATAATTTTTTGTGAATTTTGAACATGCAAATGAAAATTTCTGAATTATGAAAAAAAAAAGATTCCAATAACATAACGAATTAAAGTTTTGGATCAAACCTATGTTGAGAAAATTGATTTTAACAAACTTATATGGTATATTATTTTAAAATGTGCATATTTCTTAGCATTAGCATGTTACTGAAATTATTGATTATTTATGACTTGTACTGTGTATAAATAAGTTTGATATTTAGCGAGAAAATACTTCTAAAGATGTAAGTGAAAATCAGAAATATTTCCGTGTGGAATTATATCTGAAAATGCTTAAGGCGTTTAAACTGGCATAAATGTAATATTTTATGTACAATTTTCCACAAGACAGTAAACACAAATAACCAATGCCGCAATTTTATAGCGAACTGTTGTTTTAAAACTCCTTCATGTTTCAGCCATATTTTCTTTGAAGCTTAAAAGAGCTTTAATTATCTACGTTACATTTGTATTAAATAACACTGGTTTCTATTTACGTACGTTAGGAGATTACAGAAGTATGCAATTTTGTTGTACATTATGAGATAAGATTAAGTAGATAATATGTACTGTTTCTTGGATTCTTTAATTTATAGCGCATTGAGGAATTCTAAGAACTATCAAGTGTGTCCTAGTAAAGATTAATTTAAATTAGCCAAAAACCACTGGGACAATATTAATAACATTATATTTTGTAATCAGTGGTTGACGTCCTAAGGTTCAGTGCACTATGAGGAGAAATTAACTGCAAATCTTAATTACGAACATAGATATCATAGTTAGAAACATGGAATGCAGTGATTTTTACATATGAAATTGCATTATAAGATAATAAAACAGGATAAGTAGAAACGAATAGAATAGCCTTCATGTTTTGAGAAAAGTAAGAATCTACCCACACTCGCTTAATTTTCCACGTAATAATCAAATGTAAAGTCCTATCAATGGGATTATTTCTATGTGACAAAAGTCTTACATTTTAAATTTGATAACAAGTTACATAAATAGAGAATTTCACGACTTGTGTATATATACATAAATAGAGAATTTCACGACTTGTGTATATATACATAAATAGAGAATTTCACGACTTGTGTATGTACATAAATAGAAAATTTCACGACTTGTGTATGTACATAAATAGAGAATTTCACGACTGTGTATGTACATAAATAGAAAATTTCACGAGTTTTGTATGTACATAAATAGAGAATTTCACGACTGTGTATGTACATAAATAGAGGATTTCACAACTTGCGTATGTAAAAGTTTCCATTTTTGTTAAAATAGGGATGAAAAGTTACAAATTAATGCAGTTTAAACCTAAAATATTGATGGGTAAAAATGTTATGGGTAAAAAACACGCACTATTCCTCGACACCACAGTTTCCATTCCAACAAACTACTGGGAAGGACGAAGAATTGTGAAGTCAATTTTAGACCAAATACGTTAATAACTTTTCCACAGACTCTCCATTGTGTGTAGACTTTAACTTCCAAGATCATGTTTGAGCAGACAAATAACACAAGTCTATCAACTGGAATTACATCGATGGACTTGACAGGCACGAAATCGAATGAACTTACTGTAATCCCAGTTTCTTTGGTCTTTTTAAAAACTGCTGTTGAGATAGATTTTTTAGATTTAACACGACAAGAAATCTGGAGTTTTAATATTTTTTACCATTTCTTCGAAATAGGCAATCTTAATATATAGAGATAATTGTTATTTTAAACTGTCTCACTCATAACTTGTTTTTACAAAAGATATGCTTTACTTTTTCTGGTTTTAAAGATAATATCACTTTCTGCACAAGTAGTTCCAATGCAAGAAAACAGAACCAACAATTTCTAAAACTTCGGTTTCAGTATGTAACAGTAGATAATAGGTTTGGTAATTCTTTAGAAAAAGCTCATAATGGTAGTATTTAATGGAATACTTTTATATTAATTCTTTAAAACCAATATAATGTTTACTTTGGTGTGTCATTGGTTTTATAGTATTTGTGTATTGGGTTGTAATATGTTTATTTCCTTTATGTTGCGTTCAGATAATGATGTATCCAGTATATATATAAACTATAATACACAGATGAAAATCTCTTCAGACAAACCGTTATGTCTATTCTACAAATATGTTTGGTATATCGCACTCTTCTGAAGACCTAAACATGGTTTCGGTCAACGAGAGAAACATGTTAACGTACCGGATAAGTCATAGCACTGTGTACCATCACAATAAGGAAAACGATGGAGTCCTTTTGTTTATTTTTCTATTTTAACCATAAGTTAGAGCGGAGGCAAAATAACAACCCCATTTTGCGGGATTAGCAACAGACAGAATATTGGTTCACTGAATCTATCAATTTATGTTATTTTCAGTACATCTGATTTAAGCACGTTACAAAGTGCTATAATTATAGTAGTTTGTATTTACTTGTGGGTACATACTCTTATTTTCTACAAATGTAACACTGTTGCTGCAAGACCTCTCACAAAAAATTTACAGGACGTAACAATAAACTGCATAGAGCGAATAGAATAAAAATGCTATTTGGCGTACTTTTTATTTTGTTGGAAAATAGAAGTCCAACAACTCAAAATTGAGCTTCATAACCAGCATTTTGAGATTTAGCTAGTTCAAATTATGCAAAAAGTTCTGCCCATTAAATACACCATGTAGTACTTCTTAATATTTGTAGGCCTCTTTTTCAAGAAATCGTCAAAACTCGCATCTGCAATATTTAATACCCAGCTGCATTGACACATGAAAATAAGTCTTATGAATTACGATTAACCATTTGTAGACGGATATCTTTTAATTACATTTTATATGATCATATCAATTATTTATATTGTATCATATTTCATTAATAAATTAATACAGTTTAACTTTTTGCAGTAGGCTGCTGTGTTTTAAACAACTTTATAGAACATGTATTTACATAGATAATTACAGTTTTGTTATAACATTATTTTTCCATTAAAGATTTTATATTCTTAATTATAACTATCGAATAGGATATTCAATTAAACAACTGCAGCATATGTGAAATTAAAACAAAAACAAAGTTTTTTATTGATGTATGTAAAATTCAAAAGAAAAATATCTAGGGGTCAAAATTCAATTAAGTACAATTGAGTATATAAGTAGAGCATAAAGAATATACATACTTACTAACATAATATATATTAATGAAATCATATATGTAAAACTTAGCTTAAAAACTGTTACAACCTTAAAATAATAGTTCAAAATGTACAAGAGTGGGTTAATTATTAAACTTTCTCTTTGTCGTATATGCATCTACTCAGATGTGGATCACTTTAACTTTTTAATTCGGAAACTGCTCCATGTTTCGGAATTAAAGTGAATTTGGTTCGAGATATTATATTAATCGTGAAATTAGTTGCATTGTTTTATGTTAGAATTAAATAAACTATTGATTGTAATTGATCAAGTTGTAGAAGTCGGTACATCTTATTTATAATAAGTTAATATTTGTATTTCATGTTGATAATCCATGTTATTGTTTTATAAGGATACGGTTTTATATATTAACATTTTTTCCTACTTACTTTTGTACAAGAATGACTTATATCCACTATTAATAGGAAGAAATAGTAACTGAATTCACAATTATCAATATATACTTATTTTATGTATTTCTGAAATGGGTTTTATGTTTGGATTAGTTCTGAATTCAATTAATTATTACAGCTACATTGACAATTTCTGTGTAAAAACATAAAAAAATACAGTAATAATTAAGAACAAAGAACTGTACTCAAATAAAATGTAAACAGATATGCAAATAGGCTTTGTGTATGCATCATATGATGCTCTATACTCTGGCACCATAAATTATAATCAAACTAAAAATTAAATGTTCTATACTTGTATAGCTTTGTACTATTCATGATATTATTTTATTCCAAACATGTCATATTTATACAACAAAATTGTCAGTAGATACTTTACTGTTTTAAACCTTTACTTAAACTGAACACAATTGAAATTCTCTATAGCTTTATTTTTATATGTTTGTTTTATTGCTACGTATTACAATTTCAAGTAGCCTAAAACTGATTTAAATTGTAATTTAGATTTAGTAGTCAAATAAATGCCGATATGTATCCAATTTATGATATTTGCCAACAAGATTGATAAACATTTTCGTTTCTAATACAAACATGTAAATATATACAAACAATAATGCAATTTACAATAACAGTTATTACAAATAATGATCTATGTACAAAACATTTACAAACATATATAAACAATACTGAGTCTTCTTTTTGGTCTCGAACTTCCTTGATATCTTATCGAGGGTTCATTACGAGTAAATTAATTTCGAGTTGATTAAGATACAATTCACTTAACAAGAAGATAGCTAGCTCAGTATTCTTCTTTCCTCACCGGTCATACATCAAGTTTTCCCGCCGATGAAGTTAGGTAATGTTTTCGTAAAAGTACTAATGTCTGATGTGAATCCACTAAAGTTAAGGGTTCATAATGTTCGAAATTTATAAATGTTCCTAGTCAAATATCTGAAGTTTCCTGATTAACAGGCGTTAATTACAATTATAGCATCCGAGGTTTATAGTATACCAACTGTAGCAAGCCAATAGTATATACTGTCTTTTGGCGCGTCGCGTTGGATATATTTATAGACGTGAGGAGAGTTTCTCGGAATTTCAGCTTACGCAACAATACTCACAATACACTAATGTTTACGTAAACACATGTATTGTTGATTCTTACATTAGAGAACTTTATACAATTTTTAGAGAATAGGCAGGAATTTTGCAATACAGATTTAACAGTATAAGTTATGTACATCATAAAATATAAATTTAACGTAAACAAACATCGATATGAAACAGAAATAGTATAGTAAGTCCGTCACATTATTCATCAACCGATGCTTCATGTAAGATCTTGTTTAAGTTCTACTCTTACAAAATGTATATTGCTAGAAAAAAAAAAGAAATCACTGAAACATTAAACTTTATTAGATCCTGAATGAATAATGAATATGCATCAACAGCAATGTGGTAATTATGATGTAAGTCACTTTGCTGTATATATAAATCTCTCAAATGATTTATTTGTCTTACATCGCTTTCAACAGTCGATGTCATCTGTATATCACATAGAGACTTCGTTAATTGTTAAAAATATTCCGAATTCATTAGCAGGCTTCAGTTGGCATAATACGAACTTCTTTGAAAGTCTTGCTCATAACTCGTTATTAGATAAAATGACAGGCTGTTATATAAAAATATTCAACATGAAAAAACAACATAACTTTCTCTATCCCTTTAAAGTATTCCCGTCTTCTTCGTGTCCAGACAGTAATGAATACTGATGGCGTATCAACGACACAAGTCAACATATGTATGGCATTTGAATAGTTCTTTACTTGTCACAGTAAACCTATATTCATAGTTTTGGTGATGAAAATAAAACTACAGCATTCCAACGAGAATTAACGATTGATAATACGTGGATCAAACTGATGTTATGGTGAAAATTCGCTATTTATTTCTCGGAGCAAAGCCACATTAGGCTATCTGCTGTGTCCACCCGCGGGGATTTCAGCGTTGTAAGTCTGTAAACTTACAGCTGTCCCACCTGGGGACCCATCAATATATTAAACAAAATAATAGTTTTTGATATTTATATATTTAATTTTCAGACTAGTTTACTCATTTTCTAAATTTTTTCTTTACCTTAAGCATATTCTTCGTTAAAGCTATATCTACTATTATTAAAATATCAAAATACACATTAACACAATGCTCTAAATTTAGTGAAACGTTTTGTCATTTATGATTCACTATTTTAATTTCTATCTTAAAATGTACAACACATAACTCTATGTCCAAAGGTTTCACATAAAAACTGAAATCTGAGTGCAAACAACGGTTGCATTCTTGTACAGGAACGTTTACCACATCCAAATAGAATACAGTTTATAAAAATAATAAATTATATGCGTATCTTTGGAAAGTTTACCAACAGTATATGTTCATTTTAACTTTTTTTATTTTGTTTGAAGTTAAACAAAAAGCTACACAATGGACTATCTGTGCTGTGCCCACCCCGGGTATCGAAACCTGGTTACTAGCGTTGTAAGTCAGCAGACATACCGCTGTGCCACTGGGGGGGCTTCATGTTAGTCTACCTAGATATGTTTCATAAGAAGCAGATAGTGAAAAGAAAACAGTTTTTCTTTTATATTGTTATTGAAAATGCAAATATGAAACACTTGGGTTTGGCCATCATCGAACACTGTTGATAAATATTGAATAATTATAAACAAAGCACGTTAGTTTAACGAACTCAGTTCTTAGGTAGCAACAATGACAATAGCAGTTTCTTTATTTAATCATGTTTCTTTTCTTTCCACATTTTCAACATTCATTATTAATATTGTATTCAATACCTTTAATAAATATAATGCACAATAATATTAAATAACTTGTTTTGTTATAATAATAACTTTGTGAAACTTTATTTCTTGCTGGAAAGTATAAATGGGCAAAGAATCTTTGTAAAATACTGAATTTAATGGATGTCTGAAGAGAAGATAATACAAACAAGGTTTATATTGCACTCTTCTGAAGACCTAAACATCGTTGCTGTACCGGATCAGTAATAGCACTGTATACCATCGCAATAAGGAAAAAGATAAGAGTCCTTTTTTTCTTCCTTTATAAATTATTTATAGCGAAGGCAAGAAACAACACTTGCAGATGCGAATGCGTATAAGTATTTTATATAGTTAGATTCCAAAGTTAGAGGTATAAACACATCTAAAAATTATGGAATAATGTATAACAGTTTTAGAAAAAGTGGTAGATTGCCTTAAAAATACCATGGGATCTTGCTACGTAATTAGAAAAAAAAAGAAATATAAAGATAAATAACAAAAAGAAATCTGAAAAATTATGGGAAAAAAAGATAGAAGGAGACTTTCAGGAACATAAAAACAGTTAGTCCAAGAGATCTAGACAAGGGAAAATATCAGTTCGTATTCTCCGCAGTATCAGTTGTGCAAAGTATCATTTATTTACATTTTTACTGTAGCATCTCTTGGCGTAGGTCGATCGATGTTTTGATTTCGGTAGGAGCTTCATTTTGCGTGATTAGCAGTAGAAAGGATATTGGCTTTATTGAGTTTATTAATGATTCCACATGACAACGAAACCATGCTTCAGTGTTTGAAAATAAAATATACTTACAACTTTGAACAAGGCTAGATTGTTTTGTTCGGGGTATTTCATCACAGAAAAATAGAACAGCAAAATAGTTAGTTTAAGATGAATAAAGCACTAAATTTTATTTACTTTGAAATATAAGTTAAAAAAATAAACATAAAACTAGCTGAAAAAAAAGAATAGGTCAGCGAATTAATTCTTGATCATGTAGAAGGTGACGAATAGGAAGGTTTACAAAAAGAAAAAGCATCGTTGTCCACAGTTAGGCCTTTCGATCTTTGTTTCTCTCCTGAGCAGGATGATCAGTGTTCATAACAATAAAAACATTTTCTAATTAAACTTCTCATACCAGCTTAATAACGTCTTTAATATATAGGTGGCACCATAAATATTTATGCGGAAAATATATGCTGACTTCAGCTGTTCATATCACACCGTTAGTCAATTGTTAATTACGTTTATGGAACCCTACATGCAAACAATATTTCTAACATGGAACACAGTTAATTGATTTTAATATTTGAAATGAAATACACATATTATATCCTAAACCATTTGAAATAAAACGTTACTTTTAATAATTTGGATTGAATATAACAAAACGTCATAGACAGACTGTATGATGGCAGCAACCTCAAATTTAAAATCAAGAAAACATGTTAAAAATCTACAGATAATAACGTTACCGGAGTATTCAGAATGGCTTGTTTTTAAGTTGTGCTACAGAATATGCAAAAATTCACTTGTACACTACTTCCGTAAACGTGATTACGGTAAATTATAGTCACGACTAGAGCGACAGTGGTTAAAATACAACTTCACTTATTGCTGAACATGAAACTTTGACGTTAGATCATTTAGAGAAGATAAATGGATTTATTATAATAGGTCTGTATAGTACGGTAGGGAGAAACAGTAGTTGCTCTATACATAATATTAAACCTGAGTGCAATTATTCAGTATGTACAATGACAATAATGTTCTAACATGCACACATAAATATTTGTTATTACTACTTACACCCTCCACCCCACAAAAAATACATATACTGCACAATTTTTCTGAGCAAAATTTAAGAAAAATGTTTTTGCTTTACTTGTTAATCATCCATTGAACAAAAATGGTTTCGAAAATTTCTTTCAATTTCAGCAGTCATATTTGTGATTCTGTACTCAGAATCTACCTGATACATCTGACTCGAAATACTAAAAATTGTTTTCAGCACAAATAAATAATACAGATAGTACATTTATTTTTCTAATTGGTCATCTTAATTTTTCTTAAAGAGTTTTTGAAGTACTAGCTGAAAGTATCTCCTTAATATTAATTATACTGCGGTGTGTGATTACAAAATCAAACACGTCATAAATTACAAATAAATTTTTTCACACAGCGAAGATATGCAATCATGGAAGGTCGATTAAATCAGTATGAACTGTTCACGAATGTATTGAAATATAATTTCTATTAGATGCAACGCATGTAAGAGATGTGAATTTGTTTTTTACGTACTTTTGGAATTCTTCGTACATTTGAGGCGTCACAAGTGCTTTTCTCAAATGATCTTATAATTTTAATTTATAGAAACAATCAAGGAAGTATATCTTCTTAGTGTTACAAAGTAGTTGTTTCTTATCATCGATTTATTTCTTAATCTATCGATACATCATTTGTTGTAACCCCGCAAAACATGCTTCCAAACTAATTACAGTTATTTGAACACCTGGAGAAGGTTTGTTTGCTTGTTTGAAGTTAAGCACAAAGCTACACAATGGGCTATTTGTGCTCTGCCCACCACGGATATCGATACCCGAATTACAGCGTTGTAAATCCGCAGACATACCGCTGGAGAAGGTAAATCAACAGTTACCACATACGCAGAAGACTGTTTTGGCTCGCCGCTGTGGTAGGATAAAGTCTTCAAAGCTTCCTTTACTTGTCACGACCATACTCTGTCTTCAAGTGAAATGTCGTGAAATAAGGATTTAAGATCATACTACCAAATATCTATTTAACGGCATAAATTGATGACTAATTATTTGAATTTCGTGGAATGACCTAATGATTAGCTTGCCAATTTTTGGATAATAGGGTCCAAGGTTCGAGCCTTGACACGCAGCTATGCAATTTTAGTTATTAGGCGATTTAACCATGACACTCATTCTTGCTATTCTGATAAGAATAGCCTGCAAATGGGAAGTGATACTTACTGATTGCCCTCCTTTCAGCTGTTCAAAATTAAGAATGACTATGTGTTGGAGCAAATTCCAATATTTATATTTGATATGCCTGATCTAGATCTAATAAATACAATGTTACTCGGTAATAATGAAGTAAGTCACCTCGACAACGATATGATGTCTGGAAGATATAGCTCGCAAGTGAGTAGTTGATGTATGAATAGAGGGAAATAAATTAATATTAGAAGTAACAAAATAATGAATTTACATATAAATTATGCCTGGGTAAGTTGCACTTGACTTAGATTCTAGCTAACAATTTGGCAGGACTTTTTTTGCTGTTGGGCAGAAACTATATTACACAACATCATTCTTTCTCGTTTCAGCCAGATGTAAGTTAAAGGTAGATGACTGCTCAATTTTCCCACGGGATTGTTAGGCCACTTTTTCGCTCTCTAAGACTCAATAACCCAATGAGAAGACAGATGCAGTCTAAGGTGTTGATAGCTAGAAAGGTTCTACATTTGTTCAACAAATGTATTATATCTATAGATAATTTGTTATCCTTTCATATAACCAGTCTTTATCATAATTTTTCGTGTTCTTAGCTACAAAACATGCACAAATAGAACAGTAAGCGATGCTTATGATTTAAAACAATGAATTATGTGTATGATATATATATTTTGTGTTTATCTGTTACTTATGACCCAAAAGAAATTTTGAGAACCATCTAAACAATCAAATCTCTAGAAGCGAAGCGAATATTTATACATTACACAATAAAGATAATATAATTAACATTGATTACTATAAAGAAAATGGGCTTTTAATATGTATGAGGGCAATTTTATATGTGGATTAAATGCGAGGTTAAATAAGCGAGCAGAAATTATTTAAAATTTTTTGATGAAAAAGCTGGATTTAGAAGTTATATCATTCCAAATGTATTGTAGATAAATACTTATGAAAAGGTAGGGCATTTTGTGCATTTATTGATTTTATTAAAGCTTTCCTCTCTATATCACGTAGTGCTATGAAATATAAGCAGATAGTAAATATTTTACAAAATATGTATAAAATAGTAAATCTGATGTGAGAATTATAGATAGATCCTGTACGCCCAGAAAAGAATATAAGTCCAATAATAACGATTTAATCGAACAATACTATTACACAAAAATGACTGGGTCACTTATGCACACGGTAATAACATTATTCCTATATCACTCTGCTTCCTGGTGGCTCATCAGTAACTCTGAAGGCTTATCAGGTTAAAATTCGGGTTTCTATACACGTGGTTTTGTCGCTTTGTGCTTGGCATCAAACAAGTAAAACTATATCACCGTTATGTTTCATGCAGATGATAAAAATATTACACAGGGATATCCCTGTTTTTTATTATTTAAAAAAATTATTTGTTTTCACAAACTAATAATATAAACCTATATTATTCCTATATCACTCTGCTTCCTGGTGGCTCATCAGTAAGTCTGAAACTTATAACGTTAAGATTCGGGTTTTTATACACGTGGTTGGTACAGCATTTTGTGTTGTTTCATTTAATTTAAGAGTTTTGAATCTAGATAGTTATAAAACACGAATTTAATATCCAGTGTTTTTAGAAGCGATGATTTATCACAGGTTGGCTTATGTAACTGGTTACGAATCATTTGTTGTGTAGTTCAATTGTTGTTAATTGAAATCATGTCACTTGAACCTATTGATTTTTTTTCATTGCTTTAGGTGAGTATTGTTATATCATAATGTCTCGTAGTTTGTAAAAAGTTCTAAGCCTCAGTCGGGCAATATATTTATAGGTGACCTAATTAATTCAGGTATGTATGGTAGTGAAAGGGAAAAAGTGAAGTTAGAGTGCGTGTGAGTTTAGCTATAACATGCAATTCTAAAGTGAGTTTCACAGCTTGTATTGTAATAACAGAAATAGAGGAGAATAATTTGTCTTGACAAAGGGTGTTTTAAAGTAATTGAACCCACCTGTGTGGACTCTGACAAAAACGAGACAATTTTTTATAGCTCTGGATACAGTGTGATAATTAATAGTGTAACGAATTATTGTACATATGTTTGACCAGTTTTGAATACATTATTTAAAAAAAAAGTGTATTATGTGCAATATATTGTTCAGATCTATCACCAACAAGGCCTAGCCATCTACTGTAACGAATTTCCGGCCCCTATAAAACTGGCACCTTTTGGGATCACAAAGCTTACGAATATATCACAAGATTGAAATGCCCACTTTAATATTCACGGTACTTATAGTTCCAATGATAGAGTGATGTAACAAAGTATTTAACACATTCTTCATCTTTTATGTTGTACAAATTCACAATCAGTGTTCTTTCTGTGCTGTTATCTATCAGATGAAATATATTAGTTCTTGTATTTATTATATGATAGAAAACTTAATATTTATCAAGTAGTAGTCGTTGGCATGCATGTGACTAAGGAACAAAAGTCAAAGCATTTCTCACAAAATTTTACCCTTTTGTGCCGCTTTTTTGGAGTTCCTTTGTTCTAGATTATATATGTGTGTAAAATTAATGTGTAAACATACTTACAGTCATGGGTTATGAGTGCATACTTTGTGGTAAATATTTTCAAAATGTAAAATCATATGATCATCATCTCTGTACAAATAATTTTGAGAAATCACGTATGTGTTTTATTTATTCAGTCATTTGGTTGAACATTTAGATATTCCCAAATATTACTACACAATGCTTTTGGAATTATACAGAATAGATATAACGTTATTTCAAATGAAGATAGTAAAAACGAATGATATTCTTTTTTCGAAATAAATGGTTTTGTTTAAATGAATGAAATTTAAAGGTGATTAATTTATTATATTTAGGTGTAGCAAAAATGGTTAGGTTAATGACATTCAGTTAGAAACAAAAAGAACAGCTTATGTTGTTAATTTCAGTTAGCAAGAAATAATCTCTCCACAAAGACTTTCTACAATAGTATTTCTTTGAACTTTAGTGATCAACTTATAAAGCTAAAATGAGATTTAAATAAGTGTCATTTTCAGGATATTATATATTAATTATAGGAATGAAAGAGTTTTACATATAAAACGTCAGAAAATGCAAAAAATATCATTAAATATGGAAGAGTAAACTATAATCACTAAATTAAGTGTACACTAATCATAAAACATAATTGGCTTTTTTGTTCAATATTTATATAAACATTAGTTGTGATAAAAAGTTTTTGTCAGTACATTAAATGTATTAGTAACACTATTCTCCTATAGAAACACATGTAATATATAAACGAAACAACAAGTTGAAATTTGTATCATATCTTACTGAAGTATAGAAACACCATCCACTTTGTAAAACACACACAATATGCCTAGTAAGACCATCCACCTATAGAATCATCAGCCTTTGTAAAGCATATGTATTTAAAAACTATAAAATAACATGTATAAAATGAAATATTTTGTCAAGAACATTAAAAATCGTAGTTATATGGCTAGAGGAATAACATGTTTAACCCATAAAGCCAAACTTGTGAAAAAGTAAGATTGTCGTTAAAATAATGGTTTTACTTGTAACTTTTAGAACACATAATGAAATCTAGACATTGATGACAAGTCGAGACACCCTTTGATGAGCTCTTCATACTCCACCTATAAAAACAGTATTCTTAGTAATACCATCTGCTTTTCTAAAATAGATGTAAGAGAAAACTTTAAAGTTGATAATATTAAACTAGTACATTCAATGTTTTACTTATTAAGCGAAACTGTAAACAGAAAGTTATGAAATTAGATTCAATTATTCATTTTAAGACTTTGTTTCAGTAAAGTTAATGTTATGTTGATCTACATTCCACATCATATCAATGCCCCTTCTGGTGCCACTTCGTGGCTCTAGCAACATGTTCTTTGTTGAATGACACTCGAACTATAATGTCATGCCTATGCTAATATGGACGACATTTCTCAACTATAATTTCCCTCTACTAATTAAAGATTCTTTTCAATAATTAAAGCGTTCTTTGTGTTTTTTAGTATCAATAAATTTACTAACATACACAATTAAAAAACTTTTGTGTCATCTGAATATTTTATTAACAAAGGACTCCTGGCTTACTGTTGTCACTAATCATAATTATACTTACTTACAAAGGACTTCTGACTTACTATTGTTACTAATCATAATTATATTTACTAACAAAGGACTCCTGGCTTACTATTGTCACTAATCATAATTATACTTACTAACAAAGGACTCCTGGTTTACTATTGTTACTAATCATAATTATACTTACTAACAAAGGACTCCTGGCTTACTATTGTCACTAATCATAATTATACTTACTTACAAAGGACTCCTGGCTTACTATTGTCACTAATCATAATTATACTTAACTTGATGTCTTCTCACAGAAAACATAAACGATATAAAAATATTATTGCAAATAGAAATAACATGAAACATTATAGCTACTGTAAATATATTAGAAAAACCTTTATGCCAGAAATGTAAACAATTTCAATCATCTTTGTCAATTTGTTATAATACCGTTATACGTAAGCTGAAAATAAAATAAAAATAGCGAATGAGAGATTATTGTATGTATGTATTAATTAGCATAAATTACATTTGCGAACGTTACTATCACGTCAATCTTATACCAGTACACATGACTTTTTATTATATGAAACCACTTCTGTCACTTTATTTAATACGTCTTATCACAAAACATTATAGCTTTTTGTTTTTAAGATTACACTTCGGTTATTCCCGTGATAATTTATCACGTCTGTTTTTCTCTGCAAAGTAGACTGCATATTCTATGTCCGCTTATTCTAAAACAGAGAATATTCACTATCGACAACACAAGATTAATATTAAAGCTAAACATATAAGACAAAGAAAACTGGATTAAACTATTGATCTCTTGAGTTACGTGTTGATATAAAAACTAAAGTGTAAACCTATCGGATATTATCACAATTCCCTTTTGTAGATTATTTTTGTCTCTCCAAAAACTCAATATTATAAAATTGATTACGTTCTTAACTTCAGTACTCATAAAGACAGTAACAATAAATATTTATTTCCAGTAAAAAATCGAATATTATAATACAAAAATAAACAGTCTAGAGTTTCAAATATACCACTCACAGTTTATAATACATAAAACTCAGTTATTCATGCATATGTAGATATTAACAATAAAAATATGTTTGTTCAAAGCAAGATCATACGCGTTTTTTAAAGAAATGTCAAATTTCAAACTCATCATGGCTGACAAATTTAGTGGAGATGAATAACTCATCAACAAAATAGATAGTCATTCATAATGGAACGGAGATATACGAATATTAATTTGGAAATTGGACCACCCAGTAA
Source organism: Limulus polyphemus (assembly GCF_000517525.1). Classification (NCBI taxonomy): domain Eukaryota; kingdom Metazoa; phylum Arthropoda; class Merostomata; order Xiphosura; family Limulidae; genus Limulus; species Limulus polyphemus. The sequence goes on along the minus strand of NW_013742334.1, from coordinate 11,828 downwards.
GTCTTGGGATATTCCAACTGCTCGATGCTCTCGTGACCCTTATCTGCTGTTCTTTGCACTCCAGATCATGGTAAGTAGCCACTAGGTATTTTATAACAGTAGCCTAAATTTCTTATTACTATCCACGTAGTCCAAAGGACTAAGAAGGAAGGTGGACAGAGCTCTCGTCATTTTCAATGAATGTTCTATGTGTAGAAGAAAGTTTATTTTAGTCCTGGCCACATTCTCAGTTCGAGTCCTCCCCTCAGCCTTGGCTTCCTCTTCTACTCCTTTCATGATGATCATTTAAAAATGTAAACTTTGCAACAACACATCCTTTGGTTACGTACCAGATCTCACTTTTTAACTAGCCCATTGTAATCAGGTATTCTGATATCTGTCAGGAAATATTATTCGAAAAATAAATTCGACACAGACAGGAAAAAAAAACAATAACACACAACTAGACAATCACTGAAAATTTTCTATAGTCACTGCCCCCCAGTGGCACAGCGGTTTGTCTGCGGACTTACAACGCTAGAATCCGGGTTTCGATACCCGTGGTGGGCAGAGCATTGTGTAGCTTTGTGCTTAATTACAAACAAACAAACTATTGTTACTAATCATGATTATCCTTACATGATGTCTTCTCACAGAAAACATAATACGATATAAAAATATTATTGCAAATAGAAATAACATGAAACATTATAGAAAATGTATCTGTGCTTTGCCTACCACGGATATCGAAATCCGGTTTCTAGCAGTATAAGTCCGCAGACATACCAATGTGCCACTGGAGGACCTCTTTCAGGGTAACTTCCCCGACTTGCTCTTGACCACGACAACACACTGTGTCCATTGGCTCGACTATGATGTTAAAAGGCTAAAATAAAAGCTATAATTCTACGTTAGAGGCTACTACTATTACTTTATATGAAGTATTTTGGTTTCGAGATTTTTGTTAAAACAGTTTGACAAACTGGCGAACTCAGAATTATTATGCTCATCATTTTCATATTTATGTGTGAATTAAAAATACGTGCTCCATGTTAAACTTCTTATATAGGGTAAAAATTATAATTCATATATTTAAATTGCAAATGTAGTATAAGATAAACCAAACTGATGGTGTAATTAGTATTTATCTATAATTAAATGGCGGTAAATTCCTTCATTAGGATGGACATGTTATGATATTAAGAACGAATACTTCGCTAAAGCTATCAATACTGAAGTTTAGTGCGGTTAAACTTGGAAGGAGAGCTTATTAACCACAATTTAAGTAACTACGTATGCAAGCTTTTATAAACGATTAAAGTTTTCTCATTATTAACATAAACGATAGATGATCATATTCTTATATCTCCGTTCCATTATTTTGTTGTCGATAGTAAATATTCTCTGTTTTAGAATAAGCGGACATAGAATATTCAGTATAATTTGCAGAGATAAAACAGACGTGATAAATTATCACGGGAATAATTAAAGTGTGAGCTTAAAAACAAAAAACTATAATGTTTTGTGAGATTTTTGTCTAAGGCAGCTGCTATCTTAAAGTTCGTAAACTTTTACCAATTACAAAGTAATTGGCTTTGTGAATAAAGTAATATCACATGGCTTTTTGTGCAAATAAGTATAGTACAAGAAAGAATAGTTAATGCTATCATGATGGTTTTGAGTCATCAATTTAAATATTTCTTAATTTGGGTGCCCTAATAGTCATAATGCTTAGAATATAATCCCAAAGATTCATTTTTCACGACTTGTTGCTGGAAAAAAGTGCTTCACACTTAGGGCTTTGGGTGTTTCATAAGAGCGCTGGTCAAACCCCACAACTCAAACAGACAAGAGTAGACCATGAGCCGGCGATTGGCACTGTTGATTAGCTATCTTCCCTTTAGTCTAAAGATTCAAAATTATGGACTGATATACACAGATAGCTTTTTGGGCAGCTGTGTGCAATAATGCTGAAAGAAAGAAAGAAAGAAACTTAACTTGTGGTAGTGTTGTAGTGTTAAATACATTTTAAGGTTTCTAAGAAAATAAAAAAATAAAAATACTGGTTATACTTTACGATAGGTGGATATATATATATATTCAAAGTTATAACGTGGTATACTTCCCTTCTCTTTTTTTCTACTTTAAAATGTGGGAGCGTCAAGATGGGAGGATGGAAATCGAGCAGTGTTTCTGGTGAATGTTTTTGCCATATAGAAGAACCTTTGTCACCCAGAGAAGAATTGAGATGGAACCAGCAATGGTCAAAAATAACTGAAGAACATGAAATAAAGAACACAAAGGAAACTACAAGGTAACTAACGTTTAACGGGTAATATGTTTTAATGTGTTTAGAAAAAACAATTCGATCATGAGTAAAACTAAAAGAAATCCTACCAAATTTTAACTAGTGGAAAAATATAGTTAAACAATTTTATAAAATCAATCAATTATTATATTGTACTACAGTGTTTTAAATATATACTCACTTATACCTTCACAGATCACTTGCATAGATCGGCTGATCATTCATTCATATGATTAAAAATATGTATTTCCTAAAAAAATTAATAAATTGTTTCCATACTAATCTAATTTGTAGTAATAGCACCTCAGTTATGTCTTATTGGCAAATGTTTTCCCTGCTAAATTTGGACAGTTACACGATCAGTTTCTTTAAACCTTTCGCGATGTCCAAACGATTGTAGTCGGCCATTGAAAGTTTCCAGTTAGATGAAAGAACAGTGAATTCCTGAAATTCAATGGAAAAAGAAAAATGTTATTAATTTTTTTTACATCTAACCATAAGGATTATTTATATATAAGCCCGAAAAAAACAAAATACCTACAAATACAAAATAGTAGAAAGAATATCTAGACTTTCAAACAACTCAATGATTTAGAGTTAGTGTTATCACAAAACATCCTTGAGAGTTTCGATATAAATGAACTCTTCAACAGTGTATAAATAAGGAAGTTATTTGATTTGTATTCAGTTGTCTCCGTGTGAGTTCTATATTCCATACGTAAATATCCTCGAGTTGGTGGCTTCTGTGCTCCACTTGCGAAAGCACGATCTGAAATCCAAATAAATTTCTTTGTAAAGAGTATAAAGTCGAACTTAACGACCACGCACTTCCCTTATGCCCGTTACAGTAACATAAAGTTAAGTCTATCTACAAATAATAAATGCGCATATGCTTATAAGCAGCATTTGCACCAAATAATTTTAGCGATATCTTTGAAAAGGTAATCAATTCTAGGTATATTACATTGGTTTCTAGGTACTTTAGTAACAATATAGCTAGTAATCACGTTCAAGTGTTAATTAACGTTAATAATTTTCTTATAAAATGAAAGAACGACTTACAGATTTTAAGTAATTGCTACCCATTTCCATAGCTCGAAAGAAACTGCCCACTTATCATTTCCATGTGGTCATATAAAAGCTGGCGTGTGAGCTTGAACAATACAATAGAAGAGAAAGATATATAGAATCTGGTATTTTAACTTCGAGTATTAGACATATAGGATGAAACATTCAGCCATTTGTCCGTCAATTTTAAGTGATATAAAGAAATTTGCATTGATTTGAAGTTAATGTACAATACACCTGAACTTGAAGAGTAAGATAGAAGAGCTAGACATGCAGAAATGGGTATGCGAACTTGGAACCTTAGACAGGTTATAACTATGTTAAGAACCTGACCAGGAGCTAAAGTGTGAGATGGGGATGAAAACATTCAAACACTGACTCGTTAGATAAGGACACATACATAAACTGGAAAGTAAGCTGGAAGGCTATAAATAAATTGGTAGGCTAACTAAATGTGTTAGATGAAACCTATGCTATACTTTAAAATTGAATGGCATTGTATACGACATATTGGCTAAATGGCCAGGTCATAGACCTAAATGTTCAGGTATAGCTGTATATGATTAACAGAAGTAAGACGGGGTTGACTCTCACTCTTATAAATCGCGTATTCGGTGGCCTATCGCAGACTAAAACGTTCAACATTCAGTATACAGCCTAGCACACTAACAACTAGGTCACACCTGGTCCAAACATGTAACATGGAGAAAGTGTTATATGAACTTTAGCTAAGTGTTCCTTAAAGTCCTTTAAGTTGGACGTTTTAGATAAAAGATGAAGCCAGACAGATACTAGTCTGTTAACTAAAAATATATTGACCATCATATATAAATAATTAATGCCAGTAATGGACATTCCTTAAACTCGGTAACCTAACACCTATTTTACGAAGATGCATAAATGAATGAAGCTAAAGAAACAATTTAGTAGCTACAGACTAAATGTCTAAGGGCCACAATAGACAATTATTTTAAACCAACAGCCATAACAGGTAATTAATTAAAATCAATGAACACTATAGTACCTACAGACGTATATATAGGTCAAACGATGTTATTGCATTGATAGAAAAAAATCAAAGCTAGCGGACAAACGCATCGGCAGTACACGAATTGGCTAAAATAAACAGGTCTATTAAATATTTTTGCTGAAAATAAAGCATCAAGTATGTTTTCTGTTAATTACAATGAAATTATCTAATTATGCTTCTAACATAATTGTTAGACAAGATACAGTTACTCAAACGTGGTTAAGTATCATATTCAACTTAATCAGAGCATAATTAGATATTTTAAATGGGTAAAGAAACGCACAGATTCAATAAGATTTCCCGATTGTGTTTTAGTTTTCATAATAAATGAAAAAAGAGTTTGTATAAATATTTGGCACGTTTTACTCTGAACCCAAATTCCACTAAGGTTAAGTGGTAAATTCTAACCTGCCTATTTTATTTGTACCTGCTAACCCATTCAATATCTTTTATGGTGTATTTGATTTTTTCGCTTCACAGTATTTTAGCGTTACAACAGAATAAAACTCTTACCATTTAACATGTATAAAACTGGAATACAGTCTAGCAGGTAAAGGTAAAAAAAATGTGTACATGGCTACTAGGATCGTTTATATAACTTAGCACCTCCTGGAGAAAAATAATAAAATGCTAGTAAGAGAAAAATTATATAATTTGCTAGATTTTTTGAACTAACGAGTTATTATAGTTTCCGTTTTTCAATTTTCAGTATTGTTGTTTATAATGAGATCCAACCATTAGGAAAACTGAGTTATCAATTTCATTGATTTCGTCTAAGTAACCATTTTTATTGTTATTATTTATTGATTTTATGTTCCACTAAAGACAAATACCTTCACAAGTATGGTTATATACATAGAACAGTAGTTTTAGATGTGGGACATAGCTTAATTGAACACTGATATTTATTTGCTCTTAATTTTGAGTTTAATTACAACTACTTAGCTTATTTGTGTGTAAGTACAAAGCTTCACAATGGGCTGTCTGCACTAATGCCAAACGAGGGTATAAAAACCCCATTTTAATGTTTTCAGCTCTCAGACTGACCGTGGCATAACCAAATAGAATCTCCTACTAAAGTCAGTCTATACAAAATAAGGAAAGAAATTATTTATCTTGGATTTATCGGCTACAGTTGAGCGAAAGGCAGAATGAATCGTTTTAAATTTATTAACTTAAAATTAAATATATTATAAAATTCCTGGTAGTTTTCGTTTCAATCTGAGCTTTTATAATTCTCAAGGTAGAAAAGAAATATATATATATATACAGCAAACCAAAAACCATGATGTTCGCATTAATATAAACTGTGAAACTCTCATGGGATCCAACGATATATATGTGTAAAGAAGCACAATATAGTTTAGATAGTCAAAATTCATTTAATGTAAATATATTTTGTACATATTTTTCGTGTAGCGTAGTGTTCAATTTAAATGACCTTGGAGAGAAAAGACGATTGAAAACTACGAGTAGCTTTTGGAATTTTTCTTTTATTTTACAAATATTATGATTAGTGCTGAATTATTTAAAAAACATAATAGTAAACTTGGATCAATTTACTTTGATTGTGAAATTTTATACAAACTAGGCTTATGTTTGTTTGCCCTGTTGCAATAGTGTCGGGCAGTCAACAAGTAGTAGGCCTAGTCTATAGTGTCGAGCAAATACGTTATATTTGATAATTCTCCCGAAACAGAGCCAAAGGCAGCCTGGAGGGGACAGCTGTTTTAACAATTCGCACCACTCTACAGTAGGGTGTTATCTGTCAGTCGGTCTGTAAACACTAAAATGACGTCACATAAGGGGCGCTTAATGTTACAGTTTGTACTGTCGTGACGTTATTAGAACGTTGGCATGCCATGAACCACGAGAAGAATTATGCACTCTGTAGGCATGACATACGAACTTCAAACGTAAAAAATAAAAATACATCGAGAAAAATTAAGCAATCTGTAGGCATGATATACGAACTTCAAACGTAAAAAATAAAAATACATGCTATTCTCAGTTTGGTTTTATTTACTCATGAAACATAACATTTACGGAACTACATCTAGTAAATTAGTAGGTTTTTCGTTAACTATTGACAGTGACGTCTCTAAATAAGGTAAATTAGAACAACAGCGTCATGTCCGATTGCTTTTAAGCTGAATATCTAATTTAACATTCATGAAATAGAATTAAAAATAAATCTTGTATTAATATTAAAAAGATGAGAAAAAAGCATATGTCTTACTTAGTTAATGCTTTATAGCTTTCGTTCTTATTAACTGTAGTTAAAACATTAACATTTTTCGTAATTGCTTATAAATACTCTAGTTAGTTGTTAGTTATGTTGAAAATACAACTTAACTTGGATTAAAACTATTTAGTTTGTACAAATATATACCAGTGTTGAGCAGCAATTAGCAGTCTTGCTCTTCACTTATTCATTTTAAAAACGCAATCTCTCCTTATTTGCTTTGGGAACTTAGTGTAGAAAATAATAAATAATTAAATAAAATACAAATAACTTCATAAAATAAGAAGAAACACAAAAATAGTCATAGGCCTACTGCGATTGGTGTTTCGATAGAACTCCGTAATTATAGAAGAAACAGCCTGTGCTGTGGCCTAGGGAAACGAAAATCAATGTAATAATTATCATAGGCTGTTGTTATCTCAGCGCTAAGTTTCACAATGGGCTGTCTGCGCTCTGTCCCTGAATTTTAGTGTTGTAAGTCCGCAAACTTACCGATGACCCATTTGATAACATAATTAAAGGAATATTCAAAAATTGAAATATTTATCGTAAATATAAAGTAAAAGGTAGAAATTATATAATATCGAAAGTGTCTTTATGGTGATGTGCAACTTTTCATTTCAGTAGAAATATTAAATGAAAATTTAACAGCTGATTGAAAAATGAACAACAGTTAAAATAATTAATTAAAAATAAAAATAACAACTTTATCTTTAAAATAATACAAAAACAAATGAATATTAACATATATACATCTCGAAAAAACTAATATGAAATTATAAAGTCTTTGTAATATATCAAATACATTTATAATTTAAGCAGTCAAACGTGATACACATAAAATACCCATTCTTTGTTATTTTATTTTTCTAAAAAGATTCTTTATTTGCATCAACCATAAAAATTCTGCTAAGGAAATAAATTTCTGATATTTTCTTCCACTAACTACTAACCAAAGTAAGATCCAGCTTTTTAACATGTTTAATTATTCACCGATCTATTTAAAATACTGAAAGAAATACGTTATACGTTACTGCTATTACAATATTATCCTTCATTCTTGGAGGTACTTTATACTACTTGAAAATGGTTATATTCTATCTTATTTAAGGTAAGATTTGATGCTTAACGAACAATGACTTAACTTTAACTTTATTGAGTATAACGAACAGGAACAACTTTTTATTTTTGGTATTTTTAACAATGATACATAATAAAATAAGTGTATAATTTTTCGCATTATATTTTGTAACATTTCTGCGTAATTGAACATCTTATGCGAAACACAGTATATATTAGTATTTTTAAGGAATTTTTTCCTTCAAACCAATAACCGATTGTCAGCTTTGGTCTTATGAAATGACAACATTTATTTATTTATTTTCTATTTATAAATTTTACACTTAAAACGGTATTAGATTACCTTTGATCTAAGACTAGGGTCTTTATTTATGTTTTTGTCAGTTCCGAGAGTTTGTAAGCCTTTCCTATGTCTTTCACTTTTAACTAAACAATTGTAGTCCAAGTAAATATTTCGGGGTTTTACTACACCCTTCGTTTTCACTCGATAACTGTGTTTCGGATCGCTACTCTTGAAGCGAGATACATCTCAAAAGTATGACAATGATATGCTCGTATATTTCATTTGAAAGGTATTTCACGTATCAAACAAAACTCAGCAGAATGCTTCACCAGGAAAGCACACGATATATATCAATCATCTCTAGAATATAAGTTGAATGTATCTCCTAAAGATCTGGGTTTCTTTCTTTATAAGACCAACTGTTAGTTTGAAATTTCTTAATGCATTTAAGGTTCTTCTTTGAAATAATGTTGGAGACTATTGGATACAGTACGTAAAGTTGAAAAAAACAACTTAAAACATGCTTATGTCGTTGTCATATACGAAATATACATTCTAATAAGTTATACCAACTATTTGAAATTGTTATTACGTCTAAAATTCACATACTACAAAGTTAATCTTGATTTACAGCTCACACGTTCCGCTATTAAACTTTACATGGTGTTCATTCTTTGTGAACTCACTCAACTGTCCAGAGAATATCCGAAAAATGCTTACGAATGGTGATCTCGCAATGCCTCTAGATACTGGAGCTTGAAGTTTACCAATATTCTATTTAACGATTAACTTAAGTTTAAACTGTCAATTGTTGACGAAGATTTGAAACATAGTTCTCATTTTGGAATCTTTCAGCATGCTTTGATTAAAACTCCCTTTTCAGAACCACTCATATTATTCGAACGAAAGCATTGATCCATCATTCAGCTGTGGTAATGAATACATATTTAGTTTAAAATTATTAATAACGTTTTAAAAAATTGACACTTAAAATATGGAATAAATATGATATATCTTAGATTATTAATTATAAAAGAAATTCATGTAAAGTTACAAAAGGGTTATTTACGCTAGCCGTACCAAATTTTAAACTGATAGACAAGAAAGCAGGCAACTCTACTCAGATAACGGAATTTCACTATTTGGTGCGATTTTTCAGCAACCGGAGGCAAACCATGATTCTCAGTCCATCAGGTCAATAAAGGCTTATTTATCTTAAAACTTACACCAAACAACATTTCTTTTTAATTCCATAATTTTATGTTGCAAAACTTAATGTTATTTTATAAAGTTTTCTTCCTAACACATGAGAGCGGGTTTATCTTGTATATATAGATCTTGGTTTCGAAACAGGCGATCCGGGTTAGCATCCGTGCGATACCACAAACTAACCTTCGCACCTTAAGTGGGTGCGTAATGGAGTGACAGTCGGTTCATTAACATGAATGGTGAGTGGCAGGGATGACTTGCTACCTTTCCTCTTGTCAATAGTCCAAAATTAGGGAAGGAGGAATATAGGTTTAGTAACTTTTCCATAAGTATAAATTATAATTCGTGACACATATTAGTGTCAGGATTACGCATTATTCAATCTACATATTGGTGTCAATTCTAGAAAACAAATTGCTTCCAAATGCACATTTTCCTATCTGATATAAGAATAATTATATGTTTATATTTGTGTGTTGTACGGAGAAGTAATTGTAAACGTATAATATGAATTGTTTTATTTATTTTTTATTTTTAGTAATATTTTAATGGCCCCTTACAAGGTTTTTCACTTCCAGAGTGCTCACTGCCTTTAACACTCCGATACTTAAGATGATCTTATGGTAAATTACAGTCTATACCCATCCACTGTTAGGATTGTTCTTTAGTTGAGCTGCATGATATAAGTGTATTAGAAAAACAATTAACATGAGCTGTTACTACGATTGTTTCATATTGTATTTTCGCAAAGCCATAGTTTTATTATGTATATTGTTTATTACAGGTAAGTTTCGAAACTAATGAGACTATACTGCTGAGCAAGAGACGAAAGTAAGCAATTTATATTACTTTTGTCTCTAGTGAAATCAAGTATCATTTAAAATTGACAGCAGTAATGTTATCTCGTTATACATCTTTGTAAAAGAGATATTATTAAGTTCTGAATAATCTTACTTATAAAAAATCTAATAGGAATACAAAGACATGAATGATTCATTAGTATTACTCTTAAGTACTAAGTCACATCTTAAACTCTTCATAATTTTCTGTTGTTGCTTATATATATCTGAGTTCATATTTCAAATGAGGTTCGTTACATAACAAAAGTCAGAACAGAATTAACAGTTATCTCTCACGACGATTAAAAGAAAAAGGTATTTAGTATATCATTACGGAATATATAGAATACACTCAGTCAAATATGTAACTAATTTCAATCTGCCCTTAAAAAGTCATAATAATAAGAAAAACCCGAAATAAATCTGACTAGCTTATTTTTATTTAGTTAAAATGTAGCACAAAGTAATTTCAAACGTGAATTTTTTCTCTCTTATCACACTTTTAATAGTCTTAGTTAAAAAGTAGCAACCAATTTTTACCGTATTCACATCGACGAATGTTCATTTGACCGAGTAATAGCAAAGCTCCTTAATCTACAAAAATATAAGTTCAAAATTGCTTTGTTTTCTAAGACAATCAAGTAACAAGGTATTAAACGTGGGTACAAATGTTTTATTCGGTACATAATTGTTGTAATTTCTCCACATCCTAGATGTCCTTGTTTTTTTATTATGAAGATATTTGCTTTGAAAAATGTAGCACTAGGTAATTTCAAACGTGATTTTTTCTCTGTTATCACACTTTTAACATCAGCTTACCGGTACTGGATTTCATGTTCAGTACAGGTGCTAAATTCTTTATGGCTAAGGTTTCTTTCAATCTTAGCCACTGCTCATATTCAGCTTTTCCGATGATTTGGAACTGTTTAATTTCTACTTTCACGCATTTTTTCTTTATGTCCGAAAATGTTTGAGAATTCTACATACCTTTACACACTATGTTCTTTAACTCGATCACTAAGCCTCCTCAACGTCGACGCACAATTACAAACAGTGCACTGATCTCTGTTGACGACATGTGATCGGTCCGCTTTGCAAATTCTTTCTTTGAATACAAAATAGTTCTTTATTCTGTATACTGGTTTAAGTACCACACGTAGTTCAACTTGTGGGTACACGTTACAAAGGAAGTTCTTTATATTTTTCTTGATTTTTCAAAGCATGTGTTCTAGTAAATGGTAGTGTCATATACACAATCTTTATTGGAATATTATCTTTCTCTTCCTTAGGGGTGGCCGTTTTGTTGATATAATCGTTGATAACTCGTGTTAAAACTTTTATTGAGAAGTCATTCAAACACATGTAATTTTTGATGTTTTCCACTTGTTTTTTAAACAGTTCAACATTACTATATAGTTTATGAGCTCGATATACGAGAATTATAATTAGATTCTCTTTAAAGTTATTAGGTATAAAGCTATTATAGTTAAAGTACAACCCCAAAAATATAGATTTATGATACATTTCGATTTCAAATTTATCATCTTTTTTCTTAATTAGAGTGTATAAAGAGGGTAACATGTGATTTCTTTCTTTTTCTACCGTGAATTTAATATTATGATGTTGTTTATTCAGATAATTAAAAAATCATCTACTTGTTCTTTACTTTCAAATACCGTAAATGTGTCGTCCACATATCTTTTATACACTATCTGTTTAATTTCTTTTGGACATTCTTCTAATCATTTCTTTTCTTTAAAACAGAATAAATACTGTTATGTCTCTAG
>NW_013742333.1:0-33899 GCF_000517525.1 Limulus polyphemus | reverse complement strand
CGCAGTTCAATTACACATTGTTCCGTCACGTTGTGATCGTCTTATACATACAAGACTAACACATATCTAGTAAACGCTAGAGCATTCATGAAGGAACAGGATATTTCTAGAAGTCAATGACGTGTTACTAGCGTCACGTGACTCCGATGTCGTAATAATATACTTAACAGAGACCGTCCAGTTTCTGTATAGTTCGGTTACTTTAATTTAGAAGAGAGTCTGTCTTGCTCTCAAACATGCTTCGCTCTGTTTTATTGGCGTTTGTCTTAAACAAACTGAGAAGTAGAATAGCATGTAGTGGTTGTTCCATGCAAATAGTTTATAGCGTTTTAGAATTTAGTAGTGAAATCTAAGGATCTTGGATTTCACTAAGGATAGTATTCAACATTATTTTATAGAGTTTTCCTTATGTTTAATTTCGAGACGCTTGAAGTTGGCTATTAATATTCTGTTTCATTTTAGTCTTAATTTAATTTACATGGGCAAAATAGGAAATGATAAGAGCCTTACTGTTTATTAGTCTTCACAGCTCTTACTGATTCTACATACATTTACTGAATCACTTTCCCAGTTGCTAATTGTGTTATTATTTAAGCATTGTAGTATATTGTTTATCTTGCATTGTAAACTGTGAAAATGTTAATAAATCTCTGTACTTTGTACAAGCCTGTCTTGTCTCTTTCTTTGTGACTCAACTATCACAACTCGTTGTGAAGTATACACCCGATATCCGAGAACCTCCAGTTATTTGCAGGCCTAACTTATTTGTCTTGTTGGTTATCCATAAGATAGCACAAAGCACAGTGCATCAGTATCTAGTCTAGATAATATTGCTGCATTACTATATTACTTGAATAACACTTTGAGCTTTTCTTCGTCTAAATTTTACATATATAAATGTGTGCGTGATTAAAACAATGACGAAACACATAGTTATTAATAAACACTGTCCAACAGTCCAAACCAACTTAACGTTAGGCTAAAGCTTATTTTATTAGTTCTTATTTAAAGTATGTACAACTCCAAGCTTTGCAAGCTTTGAATATAATAATTTCTTCTTTTAGAACTTTCAACCTGCACGGATGTATTCAAAGTAGCTTATAGAATATTCTAATTTTTAATGCTGATGGCTAACTGACATTTTTATAGTTATACTAGACCACTCGTGACCCATTGGGTCACCCACTATTCAGAGGTTATGAAGAATTCAAGCTAATTTCAATACTGCACCGAAATGGAGGTTTATTTTGAGATAGTTTAATTAAATATTTCAATCCATTCGTGTAATTCATAATTCAAGAAAATATATTTGTTTGTTTATCGGGAGTAAAAGGAAAGACCATTTCATTAAAAAAAAAACGAAGTCAGAGTTTTCAGGTATTGTGATGAATTAGTTCATTATGGTGTGGTCTTTCCTCTTAAACCTTCTACAAATAAAAAACAGTAAAACTTTATTTTTTTCATCGAATTACCTACCATAACCAATGCACATATTGAGAAATTCTTCAAGATCTTGTTTTTGTCATCTTACGCCTTTTAATGAAGACGGGAACATTGACAAGGAAATAAATTTGAACGAAGACGTTTCATAAAGAGCTGAACGGTAGTGTGATGTAAAATTACTCATGCTAGAAATTTTCATAAAAGTGCTCCGAAAAGCGGCGCTAACTCGGTAACCCGTGGCCCGATTTTAACGAAACTTGTTTTATTCTGTTTCTATTCTCATTTCATTACAAATATAGCGCTATTATGCGCCATTTTTGCTGTATTTCATTACAGACAAGCAAACAAACAATCTCAGAGTTTTAGTAGTTTATAGATTCCTAAATACTCAACTTCTGGATCAATGTGGAAATAAAATACAAGAAACCAAGGGCAAAGACATACACTTCACAAAACAAATAAAGGATGATAGTAATTTGTACTATATGTGTCAAGACAAAATCGCTGTTATAAAATATTTCCAATCATATCCCCCCAGTCCATTATTATATAAATCAGTCTGTTGATCAATCATATGAACTAAGATACAGATGACTAATCATACAGCCTATGCTATATATAGTGGTTTCATACGTTCTAAATTTATTCGAATCTTCTAGATAAATCACAGAATTTAAAGTGCTCCAAACTGCTCATGAACTGTGGCTATATCATAAAGAAGTTTGAGTGTTCTATTTCATTGATTTGGAGTTATTGATGAATGGAAGCTGGGAAATCAAAGCAGGCGGATACAAGTTCGGTACAATTATCCCAAAGTATAATTAGCTAAATATCTAACGACTTTCCAGTTGTTCAGACAGTTAGATAAGGCAGGCCAAAATCCATAATACAAATAAATTTTGATATCAGTCGATTCTGACTCTCCGTGTTCACAGAGTATCTGTATTGAGACAATTTGAGTTCCTAATTCATAAGAAGCTTTGGACTTTGTATTTGGACATCACAAACATATAATTTGAACCAATGCTGCATTCAACATACCATGTGACACACAAAAATCATTATTTAGGTGTGTTCTTATAATATTTACTTTTAAATTAAGATATTAACTAATGTATAATACAAAAATTTTAATTATATTCTACAATGTGATACCAAACTTATTGACATAAATTCATAAAATAGTAGTTCAATAAAGTTTTGAATGCAAGTCAACAAACGCGATGACATGGCCTTTGACCCGTGACGATAGGATTAATAAACATCTTCAGTGGTACTAAACTTGACCAATGGGGAAAATAATACAAACTGAGAACTAGGTACACGGCGTGTACCCCCATTTCCATCACTGGTCACAACTGATGTCACATTTACATGCTAGTCACCCACTGTTGTGCATTTCTATCGACTATAAAGTGCTAATAACAGGACCAGTGGAGCAATATTATTCTTACAGACTAGTCGCACTTCATCAGCAACCTCTTTTTTCCAATAAGAACATGATACATGTTACAGTTGTAGATGTATGGTGTGAGAAAAAATAAGCAAAGGTGAAGTATCAAACAGACTTCAGTAGCTTCGAGCATGTTTGAGATGCTCTTAGGAGAAGAGTCATGTTCAGTCAAATGAGTCCGTACATTAAAGATGTCCTGGAAAGAACTGTTTCAGAGGAGTGGTCTAGAATCCCTCAGGACTTTATCAATACTTTGGTTTCAAACATGTAACTGCAGTACCAGAACACCGTATTGTCTGTGCTCCATAGTGACGTGAAATGTCATGAACTATAAATCACTAATAAAATATTCATTTACGAGCGTCGGGTGAATTAACAATAACTTGCATTTCATTTCAGATGACAAATCAACAGATACCTTATTCATATACATTAAGTTTGTTTGAAGAATTTTGTGCAAAGCTATCTACACTAGCCGTCCCTAATTTAGAAGTTATAGACCAGAGGGGAAATCACTTGGTGAACACCACCAAGCACTAACTCTTTATCAACGAATAGAGGGATTGACCGTAACATTATAATGCCACCACAGTTTAAAGGGGCAAGCATGTTTGGTTATGAGATTCGAACCCATGATAAACAAATTGCTTGTCGGATGCCCTAATTACCAGGTCACCTGAAATAGGTGTGTGTGTGTGTGTAATTGGTGTTATTTCGTAACTGGTTTTTGCCTTGTAATAACTAAAATATTACAGATCCAACTATCCTTTAATTGTCTGGAATAGAATTATACCGATTCGTATGCTGTTTTGGTAACTTCTGTGCAACTATTGAACTTGATTAATTGTTATAACTTTGAATTGTGTCAAATAAGAAATTAAAAACTCAGTATTGCAATAAATTATGACTTATATGAAGTTACACTTTTGTATTTATGGCAAAGCTCTTAAGGCTGCCATCCTAACTTTGAACTACTGACTAGAGGGGAAGCAGCACCCTACCACCCACACTTGTGAATTAACTGTCACTCTTATAACGCATCCACAAACGAAAGTGAGAGCAATATTTTGTGGTGTTCCAGGGATTCGCAACTGGCTCGCCAGCTCCGAAATTCTACCATGGGGCCGATCCGCGCCCAGTAAGTTAATTAAAACACGCAACCATTTACAATGCACTTATTCATTCTTCAATTTTCTTTAAACACATGTTAAACATATATATATATAATAATAACAGCAGCTACAAAACACCTCTATTTGCGATAAAAATTACCTGCAAGTTGAATTCAAAGATCAAGATCATTACATATAAATTCGTCATTCTTTTCTTCATGCTGTTGCTTTAATATCTGAGGAATCACACGAAGCTAAAGTTTAAGTCATTTTAAAGTCATAAATGGCAAAAATCAAACATCAAAATAAGAGATATGGCCCCCAAAAGAAATGTTTGTAGGTTTGAAAATACTAGTGAAGTGAACCCACTTGGTTGAACTCACATTATACAACTGAATTGGTGATACTTTTACACAACAAGAATTTTCAATTTCTAAGAATTTATCCCGCTTCATGATTTTAGATATTAGTTTCGACAGTAACGTTTCTTTCGAATGATACTGACGTTTAATTGTTAATCTTTAAAAAATGGATATATATAAATTTATTTAGTATTGTGGGTAATGTGTAATGAATTTTGATATTGTAGTCAGAATAGAATGGTTGTCTTTGAAGTATCTTTCACGGCTTGACCAAAGTAATTCTCTATAAGCGTAGACATTGTTTTTCTAGCAGTTGACATATACTGATATAGCCAGGACTTTCGGATTTTAACAGTCACCAGATAAACATGTATTTAACAAGTTGAATACTTTGTCAATAAAATCTATCCGAGATGTTTTCTGAAGGATATCACAGGTAGCAATCTTTTACCGGTGAAGCCGTTAGCAGCTTGCTTCAACAGCACCACAAGTACAACAAAACCGATTCTATCATACAGGTCAATTTTTACAAGTCAGTGATTTTGAGGAACTGATAAGAAAGTTTGTAATCCTTTTAAAGTTGAAGCATATTTAGTCTTTTACTTTTTACATTCTGGAAGGTAGGAAACGACAGTATTTTCTAATAGTAATATTAATAGCTCTAGGTTGTGCTTGTATCAGGATGTCTCCTTAGGCTTCGATTTCAATGCAGCTGTATGTTATATTTATTGAAAGGCTTAAAACTTTTCAGGTCTGGTACAATTTCACAGAGTGCTAGTTCCATCATCAACTAAAACGTTGTTGAGGAAATGTACGGTATGAATGACATTAACCTGAGCTTTTATACACTCCTCCCCGCTGATAGAAGAAGTGGTCATAAATCTAAGATCTTCATTTACTTCCACCTACAAGTTAAAAAAAAAAGTGATGAGTTAAATCAACATATTCCTTAAGGAAATCTAGGCATTAATATGTCCCCGAAAGGAGAAATATGTCTACCAGGATTACTGAATTGACCTTATGAAGTTAGAATAGAACTTCACACTGATTTCCTTTTTCTGTATGATGACTATCAGTCATTACTGGATGTTGTTAAAGAAGGATGAATGACGTTTTCTTTGAGTATTTGACTCATTTCCTCTTCAGTCAGATTTCAGTTAAGTCCATAGTGTGTTTGCTTAACATGATGGATGTCTCTTGTCTTGGATGTGACATTAGTCAGTGATATATTTTCTCCCAATTAGACCCAAACACTTCACATTTGTGAACTGACAGTAACATCCCAGTTCGTATACTCTCATTGGCAATAAACTAAATGGGAGTAGACGAAATGGAAATAAACCTAAAAAAATACAATCATCAGGTTGTCAAATCTAGAATAAGGTTTAGATACAAAAATCACTCTGGCACAGTTTTAGAAACAAAGTATTTTGGTGTTTATACTGTTTACAATATGATGCAAAACTCTTAAAACATTCACCCATCAATATTTTTTATGTACATGCATATATACACAACAAAAATATCACATAAAAACTTAGCTTGTTCTCAAGTAATTATAATACTGCTTAAAGCTTTTCATTTACAATAAAGTGGCATACCAAGTTTACAGAAAAAATATAAGACAGTTATTTTGGTATATGATTACATTAGGTTAGACTAAATGGAAATAAAACAAATTGACAATCATAGATTTTAATGGAATTCAAGAATAAACTAATAGTACAGCAAATCTTAGCCTACTAACTGCAGTTACTTTTACCACTAAATATTCTCTTGGCCAGAAACAACCTATCTTGCTAATGGCAGTTATACTTGAAAAGATTTTTACTACTACAAATATTCTCTTGGCCAGAAATAACTTGTTTACTTCTGTTACTCGTAAACCTTGGTACCCATTGGGGTTTAAATTATCCAACCTGTGTAAATGCAGAAAATATGACAACATTATAGTTGTAAGCATGGGTCAACATAATAAAAACATGGTTGAAACAGTTGGTTTTAATACTAAAAGTGATACAATAGTCAAATATAGATCTGAAGAGAGGAAGTATGTGTGTACTATATACAGCATCTAACTATGTATTATATACTTAAAATCATAATATTTGTGATCAATTAAATGAAAATTTAATTACTTGAACAGGGCCTGGGTAATTTTCACACCAGGTACCTCGTTTCAGATTTTCTACTCATGTCAACCTTTAATTTTCACCATTATAAATGTTCTTCTCCCAAAAAGAATTCTGCATGCTAGTTTCAGTTAAACTGGGAAGTGTGTCAGATCATTTCCAGATTGCCTATGACCCATATCAGCTACTATGATTTTATATCCTTACTTGACTGGTTCTGCAAGTTCCTCCCTCTCAACGTTTGCTTATCTATGAACTAGGTTCGTGGCTATGTTCCATAAGGGTCATATGATAATATGTAGTATATACACACATCCCTATGTGTTTCTAATTCTTTCTGTATTAACCAGAAATATTACATCTCTTGTACATGTTTAACAGGGCATTCCAAGCTATATGGGAAACTGGTGAGAGTCCTGATTTTCTAACTGTTGTTATTGTAGAGAGATGATCTCCTCTTCCACTTATGATCTCAACAGTCGCAACTGACCAGAAGCAGGGTAAGTCTAATTAGTAGTTAGTTCTGATTTCTCATTATTATTACTATTTCATATACGTCAAGTTGTTTATATCCTACATTTTGGCTGCTATGATCTAAGATCTCTAGGAAGTCTTGAGAAGGACTGAATATGGTGATACGAATCAGGATTCAACTATGGGTCATCTCATTAGAAAGGCAACTGCATATCCACTTGACTGGAACCTATTTGGGATGATTCATCAATTTGGATGTTTTCAAGCCATATAACCAGGTTTGACTTCTATGCTAAATTGTTCAAATCACCCACAGCAAACTTTTGGGCTACTCTAATCAATAGTGGGATTGACCATAATTTTACAATGTCCCCATGGTTGAAAGTTTTTTAAAGTTAGATTGGGCTATTTGGTGTGTCCACTGTGGGGGAATCAAACCTCAGGTTATAGCACTGTAAGTCTGAAACTTAATGCTGGCCCACTGGGGGACCTAGCTGAAAACTGGAGTATGTTTGGGTCTAGGGTTTGAACCCAAGACCCACAGATTGGGAAATGAGTGACCTAACCACAGGCCTTTTTTATTTTATTTAGTAAAAAGCAACACAAAGGATTATCTGCACCTTGTCAACTATGGAGAATACAGAACCCCAGATTTTTGTGTTGCAAGTCTGTAAATTTACCACTAACCCACAAGGAGTCATATTGAAATTTTATATTTTTCTTGTAAGTGGTTCATATTCATTATATTAAGTTTTATTCTATTTTATAATATATTTCTCTGAGATGAAAAGCTACTGTATTGTAGATAAGTTGGTTATACGGTGTTTTGAATGTTTATTGTGTTCTTGAATTTGATTTTTGTTGGCCATTTTGTTAGTCCAATGTATTCGAGTCCACATTCACAAAAATGTTGTAAATGGTATTTTTGCTCTCCATTGGGTTCATTGGGTTTTTAGATGGGTTGGTGTACACTAACTGCAGCTGTATTGCACTGTGGCTTCTGAAGATTGTTCTGATTTTATACTGTTTGCATATCCTTTGAATTTTTCTAAAAACAATTGCTATCCACAAATGCTTTTATACTCTTAGTCATTATAAAACTTTATTGCCTTTGTCAAGATGTATATACTAACCAGTAGATTTCAACATACCAACAATCATCCAGAACAAAACTGTTTACTTGACAAAAATGTTACAATGATTAGTTTATGTACAAATTAAGAAAAGGCACTGACAATTCAGAAAGTGACATTTCTTACCAGATATTAATTTAAAACATCACTGACCAAAATAACAGTTCTTCAGCTACATATAAACAATTTTCAACATAAGTAAAACAAATTATCACATGCTAAAACAATTTCAATCAATAGGTATTCTGTAATTATCAAACTGTAAAAGTATCATCACTTAAATTATTTGTTATAAACTTAAAAATTATCTTGATGTGATAATCCAAAGCAAAGAAGAAACATCATTGACTTTGTATGAAGTACCTAATGTCAGTAAATAATTTTATATTGACTAGAAAAATTTTAATTAAGTATATAATTTTTTATAATAAAGTAGAACTATGCTAATTTTACAGCACTTTATGATGAGGTTAATACTTTGACCTGAACTTGGCGAAAAGTAAAATCACTAACACTATTTGTTGTTAACAAAATCATGTGAACTTTACCCCATTATTTGCTGAATTAGTCATGAATAGAGATTGACCAGTATATTAGTAAATATTTTGGGTTTTTAGAAATACTGGTATAGGCCAAAACTATTTTGGTATTGAGATTATGTTTGGAAAATATTCTTATACAGATTAGAAATACTGACCTACACTCAGGAAAATGCTGATAAGCAAAAAAATATTTTGTTATGAATGTAATTTTTTTCGAGATGAAGAATAAAAACATATTTCTAAAAAAATTAGATCTAAGACTTATCTCCTGTTTGATATTTGTTGTAACAAACTGCATAAAACAATATGCAAGAAAATAACTTAAATTTTCTTTGTGAATCAACTAAGAAAGAAAGATTTAAAACTAGTGTTCTCTAACAAAACCTACAAGTCCTCAGAATGAGAGAAAATTCTGTCTTCAATTAGAAATAGTCATATCTGTTCAACTATGGAAACTTCACATTATAAAAATACCCAAATGCAAAAAAAACAAGCTCCTACATGTTTATCATATAACATTTGCAATATTCTGCTTGGAGCAAATAAAGCAAACAACAAATTGATATGTTCCTAAGTGAGTCACTCTTTCACTGGAAAAGTGGCAAGTTGTTGAAATTATGGAAGGTAAAAAAAAAGGTAAAGAAGATGCCAATGATATTAAAAATTGGAGACAGCAAGTTAATGTATTTTCAGCACTGTTGGCAACATGTATGATGATAGAATATAATGCTTGAAATGGGAAAATGCCAAGAAATTTATCTTTCTACTTCATACCCTGCACCTTCTACAATGTAACTACTAAGGGAAAAAACGACTTCTAGGATTTGACAGATGAAAAACTGGAGTGAAAAACAGTTTGTAAGATTTATTTTTTTTTGATAGGCAGGTTATATTTAGAGAGATGATTTAATGTTTGATTTATTTTTGAATTCTTTTATGCAAGATGAGGCCATACTTGCATATAGCTCTTATAACATTGTACCTGAGGATTTTTTTTTATTATTAAGAAGACAATTGTTTTTAAGTTGAAACTATTGAACTGTTATGTTCTTTTGACTCAATCAATGTTCTTAATGTTAATATCGGTAAATTATGTCAGCTGTCTGGTTTTTAATAAACTGGTGTCAGCAATGAAAAATCAATATCAACCTCTTGTCATGAAGATCATAACTGCAACAAAGAAATCTCTGTCAAGTCATGATGAAATAAGATTATTATCCATTTTACATTGTGATTATAGTGATATATATATATAATTTATTTGGTAGTTTATGCAATTTTGAAGAATTCAAAACAACATATAAAATGATATAACTACTATATGATACAGGAAAAATCAAAGTATTTTATTTCAAATGAAAAAAGATAGTGCTTTGATCACTGAAGTTTTCTTAAAATTTTAAGTGCTTCACTACCATTGAACCATTTCATAACTGATCATATACCAAGTCATCAGACATGAAGTAATCAAAGTCTGTGTCTTGTAATGCATTTGATTAAAAAATTTAGTGGTATATTTACCAGTCTTTAAGAAGTGAGATGGAGTGTTTGATCCTACTTTTACTTTCAGGATTAAGTTATTAGTCTGTTTATAAAAATCTTAATGTTTAAGTTTTCTCAACCTAATATGATCAAATATCTAACATTATAGCTTTTATTTGCATGTACATATCTTACAGTTAAAGCAAGAAGAATTGACATAAAAATTTATCAGAGAAGAGAACGGATCACCAGGCCTTTAAATCTGAACTATACAGACTTCAGTGCAAATTTCCTACTATTCATACCCAGAAAATCTGATATATATAGGTAAATATATTTTAGATAATGCATCAATAATAACTTTACATTCAGATGCATGACTTCTAGCAACAATAACATGACTGCAATCAACACTACAAGCCTGTAATGTGTGATGGATGATATTACTGATTCAACCAACTGCCTTTGCTACACTTTAACGCTCAAAATTAATAGGTTTAAAGGGGACTTTAATTACTGGAATGTGTGGACCTCAGAAGGAAAGGTGTACAAAATAAACATGAGTGACATAAGGAAAAAAAAAAAGAGAAACAGTTGTAAAGGCACACACATCCTTATACAAGAAATTAAACAGCAAAATTTGTTCATCTCAATAAAGCTTATCTATACTTTAAAAACATATGGAAACATAACACATTTTTATTTATGTATTCTGTAATTTCAAAAGCTAAAACTAGAAATAAAAGAAAGGCTTCCTTATAGAATAATCAAAAATAGGTTTGACTTGGAAGCACAAAACCCACACACACAAATGAACCATTCTGAAGCCTCAATAGTACACTGTTGACCATCATTTAAATTTCCAACAGTGCCCACACCATTCTGATAAAAATTTTTAACTCCACATTTTTCCAATACATTTAAAATATCGATAATCTTAATCCTCAGATAACATAATACACTCATTCCTATAGAAATCAAAGTAATAACCTTAACATTGATGTAATACTTTGTTTTATTTTACCTGTGCTTTAATCCATATAGGCACTTAAACTTTCATTGTAAGATCTTAACCACTGGTCTTTACCCTAACCAGATAGAAGATAGTGATGAATCTATAGCTTGCAACATCTATTGAAACCCAGCTTTAAAAGTAGGTTTTTATTTGATCTTTCAACTGTGCAAAGAGAGTTTGATGGCATCTATCCACTAACACAAACTATTTTCAATTTTTCACTCTATCTTAACATAATTTTTGTCAATATTTTGATAAAAGTCCACTCCTTGTTTTGTAGTATTTTCATTAAAAAAGAGAGAACATACAGTGAGGAATTAGTCAATATATGTTACAAGAATGGCAGAAAAATATTTCAATACTAAACATTACTTGTAAGTGTAAAAAGTTTGTGGTGCTTAATTTGTTTGAAATGTAGTTGATGTGATCATCATGAAATTGCTGTTGAAAGAAAGAAAAAGTAGGGTGTAATAAAAGCTACACCAAGAATTCTAATGAAAAGTGATAGATTTGCCTACAAATAAGGGAACTTTGAACAAAATATACATACAAACAAGAGGTTGAATTGTTATACAAATGAATGGCAAGCAAAACATTTGCTTTTAGTACTCCCAGATCAGAAAAATTCCAAAACCATAATTAAAAACAAGCAGTTTTGGTATGGTTAAGGTAAATTTCAATGGTTAAAATCAAAATAATTACCAAATAAAATTATTTAAAGTAAATATATCATTTGTCATTTTACAGTTTTGACTTAGAGAACTCAGTTAACAAATTATCTAAAAATCAAAATTTTATACTTTTTAACAAAAGTTTGAGCATAACTTGCAACAAATGAATGATGATTAATATATGAGTGATAAATATAATAAGAAATACCATCATTTTTTTCCTTCTATATTTGTCATTCAAAGAGATGATCATATTTGTAGCTGCCACAGTTCAAGTTACAAAATACATACAGAATGAACTTGTGATGCACAAGTCCATAAAGCTTGAAAGTTTTCCAATACATAATAGTTTTACAAACAATGTTCCTAACTGGGCTAGTTATAAAAACCACACTCACATACTGTTGTATAAAGCAAGTTTTGGGGTTTTTAATGCATGTGTATTTAAGGAGTGTACCCATTAGAATCAGTGTTAAACAAATATATGCATTCATTTCCATATTTCTATTAATAAGAGAAAGTACTATTATTTCAGAACACGTTGTAAAAATGAAAAAAAAAGAGAGAGGCTAGTTGAATATTACTTTTGGTCAAGCAAAACTAAAAACAATCAGGAAAGTTACTCAAATCAATGAACACTATGAAGTTTGGGTTACTTTTTGCTTACACATACCTTTATATTCCTTCCTAGTTAAAAGTATATTTTAGGCTACTTAACATTCCATCTTTACCTAGCACTCGGGCTTTCTTCATGTTCTTCTGTTGTATGAGCAAAAATACAAAATATTTCTTTTTGGCTTTATCTATCCCATGTTTTCATCTGGCCATAACAGTTTCAAGCTAACTCAGCCACATACCTAGATATACAGTCTTATTGGATAAAACTCACTATTACTAATTAAGTTGGCCTAATGACAGTTCATTTAGTACACAATTGGGTATGGTTTGTTTTTGTCATCTCTTATGAACAAATATTTCAACTTTAGAAGTTAAGCATAAACCAGAAAATTAAATAATAAGTCAAACATTTTTATGTTTGAGCTATAAAAAAGCAAGATAGTAATATTCAAACTCTGTGAGAGAAACACACACATAATGTCTAGTAATGATTTTTTTTAATTACAGTAAACTATTTTCATAAAAAGAAAAAAACTGGATTATAAATTTGTTTAAAGATTGTATTAGCTGAAAATTAAAAACTTTAAAATTTTTAGTGGACTAATTATTTGGGTAA
This sequence comes from Limulus polyphemus, assembly GCF_000517525.1. NCBI lineage: Eukaryota > Metazoa > Arthropoda > Merostomata > Xiphosura > Limulidae > Limulus > Limulus polyphemus. The sequence continues at coordinate 20,846 of NW_013742333.1, read as the reverse complement.
ACTTACACCTTTGTCTGTTTTTAAGAGTTTCTAGTATAATAAATATATGAACACTTTTCAAATATTCTAAACCATTAGAAACATATCAATACTTACACAAACAACAAACATTATATAACCATTTGAAATAAATACATCCTTATATTGCATGTATTAAAATAATAAAGAATTTAAAAACCACTGTTAGTCTAAAAACAAAGAAATATGATGTTTGCAGACTGATAGAAATGAACCAATCTGTAAATTTTAATGCCAGAGCTTTAGTGAACAATAAACTTTCAAACTTGTATTAAAAATAACTTGTTTTCTTGGAGTTTATTAAAATGGAAAAACAACAAAACACTACTGAGATTTTCAAGAGTTTGTAAAGTTCCATATTTTAGTTTTCTTATATTACTTAAATTACAGGTGCATCAGGACAATGTGTAGAAATGGGAGCCTCTAATAAATGTTCTTACAGGGTTTTATCGAAATTTGGAGTTTTTTACTTTTAGACTACGAATAAAAAAAAACAAATGGAATTTTTAGAAGGACTTACTAACAAACATTCAACTTAATATATGAATGATTATAACCAATAATAAAAACAGTAATAAAAAAAAAGAGAGGATTTTTGTATTACATTAACTAATTTTGTACAGGCTAAAAGCCAATTATACGGCTGTCTACTGCCAATTCCTCATTGGTGTAAAAACTACTTAAAACCTAAGAAATCTAAAGTCTGTTCTAATGTAAAGATACTTTAATTTTGGCTCTTGTGTAGGCCTGGATAAAACTAACTCTTCTACAAAATGTTATTAATATATTTTAATATTAACAATATGTTATTTTTAAGAACAAACACATTGCAACAGTAGCAGAACAAGTCTCCCTTTAACAATGTGCTCTCACACTATGAACTTTGGGATTTACACTCACTACAGAGCATGTGATTTCAATCATATTTGCAACTGGCTAACAAAATATACATTGACTGTGATGTGTTCAAATATTCATCTTGCTTGATAAGTTAAAAACTTGAAAATCTTTACCACCTCTGCTGCTATTTCCTGAACATTTGTTGCAGTTCCCAAGTTACAGGTTTCAAGTGTTTTTTACAATGATTGGAACTGTTAAAAAAAGACAAATTGGAAATTAATTATACCAAAAAAATCTGGTACTAAAAAGAAGAAATAACAAATGTAATACAAGACACAGAAAACTAGAATTGTAAAACATAAAACAACTGGATTGGAACTGTAAATCAAGAGACAATGAAAATATGAACTACTTAAAAGTGAAAAAGAAAAATTAGTACAGAATGACAAAACAAAAAGAAAGACTTTTAAACAAAAATCAAATATAACATCTTACCAAATATAATCAGAAGAATGACTATTATAACCACTGCCAGCAGGATTTTCATCTGTAACAACAGCAATAAACAATTTCATAAGATAAACCATTTTAACTTAAATCTACATTTGTTGAGAAATAACAGTAACCAAAAATTTATATTAACAAAACAAAAATGAATATTTTCGTATTAACATATAAAAAAAATACTATTCATGGAACAAGTTTAAACTTGTTTCTGCTAATGTAATGTACAAAACACTATTTTCTTGGAATAATTAATTCAAATTACCTTTTGACAGTTCAAACCAAACTAAATTACACAACTTTCATGAACTTACAATGACAGCCAGTTAATAAGTATTTCTTTAAAGTTTATGTAATTTAAACTTTATAAAATTCCATTTATGTGGTATAAATACATATAAAGCCATAATGTTATGTATAAAACCTTCAGCTCAGAAGGGTACCAAGACAAACAGATTAATAACTAAATCATTCTATGCCATGTGTCTGCCTTTCTCAACACTAAACATGATTGTTCTCAAGGGATGATTAACGAATACATTTAATTAAAAAGGAACTGAGCCTCAAAATGCAAGATTAAGTATTTATGGGAAAAAAGGCTTAAATAGCAAAATACTACAGTATTATTGAACCAATGTTGTGATTGAAAGTTATTTTCCAGTTGCCACTACAAAGTTTTAAGGATTGGTGTTAACTAGCAACATCTGACAAGATTGTGAAGTTTTGAAAAACAAACAAAATGTGGATCACAATATCAAATAGAATAAATCTTGTCACTGTGCATATTGGATACAAAGAAGATCACCTGTTACTACACTTGTTTGTAGTCATAAAAAACACATGAACACACTTGTAGACATATTATTTTTCTTTTGGTAACTTTCTCTGCTATTGGGCTAAACAAGATACAATGTTAATAAGCACAGTCATCATCTGAAAGAATTTGTTTTTTAAACCAAACTGTGGAGGACAACATTTCAAAAGTCTTCTGTCTTCAGTACCTGAAGACGAAAGACTACTGATCATGAACATTCTGCCTAAACAATCTATCAAAGAATACAAATTGATGTATTATTTTACTTCACTTAACAACAGAATTTCAATTAGCTGGAAAGAAAGCCTAATCCCTTTCACTACAGCTGGGACATACATTTCTCAGTGCACTGCGAAATATACATCCCAGCCACAGTGAATGCAAGAGAATAAAGTTAATGTATAAATATAATTACATTACTTATTGACATTTTATCAATTTTTTAAAATTAAGTTGACTCCTAAATACATTAAACATCAAGAATCACGTAAAAAATAACTATAACACAGTAATAATGAAAGTAACATAGGAGCTGAATGATTTATTCAACATAATCTATCACCCATGAGCAATAATTACATTGATTAGTATTTCGGTTACTGAAAATTCTAATTAAATTGATTAATGCCATGAAAATAATCAACTAACTGAAATTAATGTTTCTGATGATGACTGTTTTTGATTACTCCAACAATTTATTAATCAAACTTATGACTAAATGGACTGTCATGAAAATCATCATCAAATTTAAATTAGTTGTTACAAGTATTCAAGCTATCCAAGCAATCAAAATATTGTAATTATGTTTGTTTGTTATCAAGCACAAAGAAAATGGGGTAGGGGTGCCTTGTGATTTGAAGGTCTCATGCTCGATCCCCACATTATTACTAACGTTGCTGTGGGGGTAGGCCTCTCTCTCCAATTTTTTCAGAAATTAATAATAAAAAAAAAGTCAGACATCCCATACATTATCAAAAAGAAATATTACATGTCAGTATTTTCATTTGATTGAGTTATTAATTACTATAAAAGTTTTTTTTTTAGGTTTTATTAAATCCATACAGCTTGAGTCTATAGCAATCTAGTTAAGGCCTTAAACAATAACTAACTATTTCTAATCTAGTAAAACAATATGAATGTCAATTAAAAGTTACCATGGTAAATTTTTATATCATGGCTTTTCCAAGATGCTCTAATAATATGTTTAGACTTCAGACATTTGCTTTCATCAAATTTAACATTTACCTTACCTTAAAATGTGTTTCTGATAGATACTCACTTCTACACAAAGAATTGCTTATTTCCCTGTTGAGTTCACATGATCTGCCAAAGAAACTTGCAAGCCACCAGCTTTGTAAAAAATTCCACCTAATCTTGCATGAAACCATGCAGCAGAATCTTTCTCCAATAGGAGTGCAACACTCATCCATAAGCAATAATGCCTTCTACACTTCCCCTTGTGAATCCTCATTCTTTGATAAGGCAATAAAGAATGTGTACTGGAAAAGTGGGGAGGATGGGTGGAAATGTGTGTGGAGGTATTTAGTGGAAATACATTTTCAGGTAAGGAAAATGTTAACTTCCGAAACAAACACTTGCCTTCACACGCACAGATTAGCTAGAATTTCACAGTGAAATGGTGGAGGGATTAGTGCAAAAATTACCTAGATGAGCTTCCTTCAGAAACCATTTGAAGGAAGCCTATGAGGTTTGCCATACAATGGCATGGGCTCCATAAGAGCACACTTGTAGGAAACTGCATCTTGTCTCATCCCAGGTATACCCAGATAAGAGGTAGAAAAGTCAGAAATGTGTCAAGAGGAGGGGGTGGAAAAAGCACATGACTGGCCAAGTACTTTCACAAAAGCTGTCAGACAGCCAATATGTGTAGTGAGGTAGAGGCTTGTTTAGACCATAACTTGTGTACTCACCTCCTCTAACATTGGACTTGACAGGCCAAAACCAGCTGTGGGAGGACACTTTTGATGAGTATCCCTTCTCACCTCTCCTTCTCTACCATCAGTCACTAAGGGCCTCATATCTGCTGTGGGAGTCGGGTATGTGAGTGATACATCACTGGCATATATATACACAGTGGAGTCACCTTAACTCTGTCATTATTCTCTATGAGCCCAATGCTAGCTGTGTAAGGAGGGGGACCATATTAAATATACCCCCACTCAACTGTCAGTCACTACAGGCCACACGGCAGCTGTGGGAGCATTTTTTTTTCACAGTACAATGTAGAATGGACTGGAAATAGAGAAAATAGAGAGTGTACCTAGACTCTACTTAACAGATTTTAGGTGCACGAGAAAAATTAGGTAGATAAAGCCATATATAATGTATCATTATAGTGATATGTAGCAGCAGTCTACTAGAAGATTGTGATGCTTCATAGTTATATATGTGGGGTAACAAAAATATTAAGTACACTCATTTGTTTAAAGTCAAAAGGTGGATTGAAGTATGGTTATCGGCAGAAGTTTAAATCCCTCTGAAGATGAGACATCCAGGTGGTGGAAACAGTGACTGATGTAGGTGTGTGGGGATAGTCCACATGCCAACATGGAGAATCTCCTTTAGAGGACCTGAAAATGGGTTGCAAGAGAATGTATAAGGTGTTAAATCTGGTGAGAGGAGACACGAAAAAACTAACAATCATCCACTCTTAAAGAGGAATAAACCAGACAGATGAGCTGGCAGATCCATCTGGTAAGGGTTGTGGGAGAGAGAGAGAGTGTTCTAGTACTCCCAAACTGGCAAGAGAGATTCCAAAACTGAGTGTCAATGAATAGGAAGTTTGAGTGACCATAAGTAAGAACATAAGAATCAGTCAGGTAAGAAGGACAAGGCATAATGTTGCAGGAATGAAGTTGATCTAAAAAGGAAGTAACATGTACAGCAATGTCTGAGGAGATGGGAAAAACAAAGAAATCATGAGGGGAACAGTTGTGTAAAAAAAACAACGGCAAGAGTCAAAGGATATATGTGAAAGAGAGAGAGAGAACTTTACATACCTAAGTAATAAGGTTTCGGAAATCTGAGGATTTGAAGGAAGGGGAAGGGAAGTGAGTGGAATGGATTGAAGCAGTGTCTTGGTGGCACCATGGACTCCACCACATTTTGGAAAATGGCTGACATGTCTTCCACAGATAAAGAACTTCTTGACAACTTGTCGGTAATTTGTTCAGTGTGAATAATAACTTCATTCACATCAGCAGAAGAAGAGTTCAGATTAAACTGAGAATTCATAATGAGTACGTCTAAACTCAATCAAGTGAAATCTGAAAATCAAAAATGTTGAAAATATTAGCAAATTCAAACATGTCTGTACACGATAGTGCTGAGGAAAAGAATGAGAATTGAAAAGCACAAATGTAGAGGGCTTCATGTGCATGGAGGTGTGTTACACTGCTATTGGTGGAAGATTCTGCTACATGACTATGACATCATGCAGTGGCATAAATTCATGTGGTTTCATGTGAGATTAGGTTGGAGTTTTCACAAGGCTGGTGGCTTGTGATTCTCTTTGGCAGATTGTGCAAACTCAACAGGAAAATAAACTATTCTATGTGAAGAGGTTAGTATTCATTTTGGAAGTCAGTATTTTTAAGACAATTGTAACTCTTATAACATAGACTTATTACAGAATAAATTTTTTATTTTTTAGAAATTAAAATTCTTGTGAGAAAGATGTTTTTTGTATTGTTGATGTCTAAATAAGGAGAAAATGCAAAATAATATGTCTTGTTTTTAACCGCTTTTATTTTCATATCAATCACTTCACCAGAAATAAAAATACAAGCTTTGATATCACTAGATTATCACCTGACTGAGCTAATCATTTACAGAATATATTGTTATTTTAACCTGTTGAGCTTATTGAGGTTATGTTAGGAATATATGGTCAACATTAATTAATCCAAGGTACTATATTAGTATAGAGGAAGTCAGTTCTTTCATGTAGAAAATACTAAATATTTGGTTACAGTGTTACATACCAAATGTTTACTGGAGTCATATCATCATTTTGTTAAAATGAAACATTACTACAGTTAGTGTGAAGAAGTTAAATGTTTTTGTTAATTGTTAACACAATAACACAATATTATCTGAACAGACTGTTGTATTCGTATTTATTCCATAGTGGTTTTCAAACTTTGCAAGACAAAGTTAAAAAAAAAACAAAAGTTTTATTTTACAAAATAAACTGAAGAATATTCAATTTATTAGATTTTTTTAATTTAGCTAAGTATGTGTTTGCTTAATAAATAAATCTAGTTTTGACGATTCATTTCCCTTTGTTGGTTACAAAGTGTTTGAGAAACTGTGTAATTACATATTGCAACACTCAAGCCATCAACATTGTCATAAATATGCTTACAAGTGTAAAACAAGTGTTTTAAATAAAAAGTTTTGAAAGTGTACACAGTATTATTGCAACAGATGACTGATAAGTGAATATATCTTTTACCGTTTCTAAATGTTAAAAAAACAGTTTTGTTGTGTATAATACACTTTCATGTAAAAAGTATGTGATTAAAAAAGTAACTTTTGTAAATTATTATGCCTGAGGTCTAAAGGCAGAGTTTACTCATGCTCATCATATTTGTTTCCATTTGATAAAAATATTTGAGATACAGATTTTAAAGTTAAGTTTATATGTTGATTCTAAATATATTTCAACAATTTTAACATAAAAATACTTTAGAATTGACACTGTCATTTTCTCCCCATCCCAAAGCAACTTTTAATTTGCTAAAAAACCTATCACCACTTAATAACATACAATCCATTTTTTAATTTTCAAGCATTTCCCTTAACTTTTGTATAGGTGCTACATCAAGTGGTTTAATCATTTACTAACGAAACATGTCTTTCTTTTATTATGTTCACCAAATAAAATTAAACAGTCATCAAATCAGATAAGTTTAGTTAAGCTTACTGTTTAGTGAGTATGGCAAAATATTCTGATGACTCAAAACTTTATTGAATATTATTTTTATTTGATTTACACAAGATCAGTTGGAGATTATTGCATATTTTTTAACTAAATATAATAGCAACCATGTGGTGGTATTTGGTGAACATTGGCAAATGAATTGCTAAGTAGGAAATGTTCAGATTATCTTTAAAGAAAAATTTATGGCAAAATATCCTTTTAGACAAAAAATACATTTCGTTTTTCATAAAATGTACAAATGGCAACCTTCAGAAGAGGTATATCATTTGAAATTAAGAATTATTTGAAAAAGAAACAAAGTTGATAAAAATAAGAATATTAATACCATACTAGAATAATGCAGTCACTGAAGAAGCTAGAATACACCCACTTTATTTTTCCTTGCCTACTTGAGCAGGGGCTGGAGGGGGCATGTACTAATTGATTAATCAAACATTTTTTGTTATTTTATTAATGAGCCTGTCAATTAATAAATTAGCAAATACTACTAATCATCCAGCTCTAATTAACCTGTACCACAGTCTGAACATAAAATGTTAAAACAGCCAAATACAGTTGATTTATATGTACTTCATTTGCACTATAGTTAATTTATAATAAACTTGAATCATTTGCTATGTTCTTATAATAAGAATACATACATTTTTTAAACTAATACAATTTAGATTAATTTAATCACTTTGGTAGTGGCTTGGAGTGTAGCTAATATGCTTATTTTATATTAGACAACTTTCATTGGCTACAAACAAAAAATGGTCTTGACCATTATAAAACACCCCCAAATGCACAACAGCATATACATGAAATTCACTCCCCAAACCCATTTGATAATCACATGAAGAAAAGTTAGTGATTGTCATTTAAACATTGACTAGTAATTATTGTTGAAAAATCATAAATTACAATTCAGTATTACTTGTAAACATGCAGTTATATTTTTTAGTCAAAAAGTTCTGTTTTCTTTAAACTATAGTTTATTTTAGAAAGAAAAAGGAACTTTGAAGACTTTGCAATCCAGATAAAAATGTAATTATAAAATTAGAGAATGTATTTTGTATGTATGATCATTAAATCATTATTATTGTTAATGAAGAAAGAAAAAAAAACACCTTTATGTTCCTCCACCACATCCTGTTCCTCATCTTCTTAGCTGATGAAGTAAATTGATCTGCATGGGTTGACAGCATTTCTGTAAAAGTATACATACAATTAAATAAATGCAAAAAACAATATCTAGACTACTAATTGACAAAAATCTGTGTATGTGTGTGTGTGTGTGTGTATCCCCTTATAACTGAAGGATCAATTATCATCAACCCTAAGATTGCCCCAAGGAGTGGCACAAGGGGTCAGAGGTCAGATCTGAACCCCTAAGTCTTCCCCATTCTTTGAATGGATACCAGCTAGTATATATACATATATTTCTTCTAGTTATATTGTTGAGCTTGTTTGTGTTAAACTCTTCATGATTACTCAAACAGCAGAAAACTCTTAAATTAACTTAGGTGAATAAAAGCAGGAAACTACCCCCATTGGTAACTTTTATGGAATGATAACCAGTTATGTAATACTACAATTTATTAAATAATTATGACACAAAACTTCATAATCACAAATAGTAATCCAAAAACCTAGTTTATAATACAAAAACACAACTATAAGGTTACATTAATTAGGTGGATGTTCAAACTGAATATTTCAAAAGAGAAAGATAAAGCATCTTGTTTTGGACAGTGTGATGTATTAAAATCACATACACCAAACCACAAAACACCACTTAGAGATTTAATTCTTATATAAACATTAATAAAAGAGTTAAATATAATAATGAATATTCTAATGGGAAACTTATTACAGATAAAAAGGACCATGACTAAAGTAAATAGTTAGATGACTTTTTTTCAAGTAATTTTACAAGCTTAGAAGTATCAGTCAGATCTTGTTATATTATTACTCAAGGTAGTTATTTTGGAAGAACATGGGAAACTAAAAGAAAAAAAAGTTGTGGCCTAAATGAGAGTTATCCTAAATTTAGTAAATACCTTGTCAGGACCATTAAACAATGGTGACATACCTAATGATTAGATAATTGCTAATGTGGTCTCTATTTGTTTATGAAACAATAAGTCAAGAGAAAATCCAAAGAGTTAGAGGTAAATTATTTTGACTTTTATCAGCATTACTGTGTTAAAAGTAACTGTAACAAATAATACATGGGAAAAGTCTTGAAATCTGGTATAATATATATATATAATTTTAAACATGGTTTTAGAAGGAGGTTCCCTGTTTTATTAGTCAATGTTTTGATGGTTTCTGCTTTATTGGATTACTTCACCCCCAGTTTATGTTGTTTGTTTTTGAATATTAGTGTAAGACTACCCAAGGGCTATCTGCATTAGCCAACCATAATTTCGAACCAAAAGACTAGAGTTAAAGCAGCTGGTCAACAGCACCCATCACCAACTCTTAGGCTATTCTAGTCTGATCAAACAGTGTAAATCAACGATTACCCTTATAAGGCACCAACAGCACAAAGGTACAGTGTGTAATTGTTTTCCTTGTAGTAACTGGACATGAATGATGGACCTGTAGGTTCATAGTGTAGCACAGTAACTGCTGGGTCATCAGTTTATGTTGTTTACCTTAAATTGCTAAAAATCTCTATTCAAATATTGGTCAACAAGTTAATTTTCTTAGAAAGCTAAATCTTTTTATAATACTGATGAAAAAGGAGGCTGATAAATAGGTATTACTCTAATTGGCAGAAAGTAACTATTGGATTTCATCACATTTGCTTAGTTGAAAAATGTAAATATATATATATGATATACTTGGAAAGAAAATTATAAAATTTTGATCATTATTGTATGACATTGTATAATACTTATATTGTAAAAACATTTCCTTAACTTATAAGAACTTAAGCAGTCTTAGAGAGTAGAAAAACTTTCAAAATTTGTTTCAGTATTTCACTGAAAATTGTACAGTAATGCACCGAGGGTAAAGAAATTTTGGAATATTATTTCTGCTAGATTTTAATTGGTGTTATGGAGAAAGAGAATATTAATAAAATTGAGTAGAAAAAATCTTCAGTAAAAAGTTTTTCAATACATGATTTTAAAAATGTAAAGTACTGCATTGGGAGTACAGAAATTTGGAAAGAATTTCTTCTGTGAGATTTAAACTGATGTTACAAAAAAGATGATAGAAAGATATGACAATGTACTGGCAGAATAAAAATTGGGATAATTTCTAAAAGATTTAAACAGGTGTTAAAAGACAGTTGACTTGAAAGTGGTTACTAATGAAAGCTTGAAAACTTTGGTCAAACACTCAGCCACTGTAAAATAAGCTAACAGGGTTCTAGTACCTATTTAGAAAAATTATAAATTTCAGAGTAAGAACTATATATAGTTTCCGTATATAACATTATGCTATGAACAGAGGTTTCACATGTGAGACTCATTTACACTGACTGATATATTAACTAGCAGGGACTTCATTCATGTGTTTAAAATTAAAGACTAAGATGCACTGTCCATGGTAGACATAGCTCAGTAGTCTAACAACTAGATCAGAAGTACATACTTAAATATTGAGACATTAAGTATATAGTTTAGAAGTCTAATTCTACATTTATTCTTATAGAAAACTATAACTGTTGTTTTTGAATTACAATAATGCAATGGTGTTGTTGTTTTTAATTTACTTAACCATTTGTTGGGTAGACAAATAGACAAGAAGTTATAGTTAGCTCAAACTGATGATCTTTATCAGCTGTTCTGAGTATAGAGGTAAATTTGACAGTGGAATTATCTTCTATATATCCCTAAATATTTCCTATATTCTTAAATATGAGAATTCTGAGTTCCAAAGGCTCTATCAAGACAACAACAACAAAAATAAATCAATCAGAATATTATAAGGAGGATATTATTAGTAAATGCAAGTAAATAACATAGTTCTAGCTGTGTGAATTTGATAAATAATTTTGTAAGGATCTTGCAAAAATAAAATATGCATATATCATATATGAAAATATGTTCTCTGGTAAAACTGGGACCAACAGGTAAGCCTAAGTCTGCAAATAGGAAGTTTGAGAGGAAATATATTGCTGGGAATGAATAAAGCATGGAGAACAAAGGAAAAATTCAAATACAAGTATACATACAATAAAATATTTTTTGGTTTACACAGAACATGTTGCATTTACTGTAAGTTACTAGCTGGCTTCATTTTCATTTAACTGGCTGCTAAAGCAGGAGGATAGAACAGGTCTTGATCCAAGACACACCTAAGTCAACATGCAGTATCCCACAATCATACACTTGTGATCATTCCTAGTGTGTATGCGAGTGTGTGTAAATATAGACATATATATTATTCAAGAACAGGTTAACACCCAGCTCATGATATTTTGTAGAAACCTTTGCACCACCCCTATACTTTGGTATGACCCACAACCCACAGAAAAGATATGGAAATTTAGCCAAACAAGTTCTCTGAAATACTTAGATTCTGTTCACAAGGGTATTAACTAAATGTAGAACATTTGCAATTTTGTTGTTTGATTCCTGATGTAAAGATTATTATTTTCTAGTTAGAGAAGGGTAAAACCTCAAGTACTACTTACATAATTAAAATGTTAAAAGCAATTTGCAAATACCTGACTTATCTTCTAACTCCTCCAATCTATCTCCTCTCTCCATTATTTTCCCAATATTTTCTTTCATAATACCAGTTACTTCATCTACTTGGAACTGAACCCTTGAGAATTCACAAAAGTAAAATTTTTTATTTCCAAGCTGAATTTATATGTTCAGTATATTTTACAACATTATGTTTGATAGAAACAACAATCCTTCAATGCTAGAAATAAAAAGTTGAAAATCTAATCACTGTGTTAGGTAATGTTGAATCCAAATATTTTTTGTTTAACAATTTCAGTTCCTCTGGTGATGTTTACAGCATCTATTATTAGTTAAAAGTATTTTTAAATTAGATTCAAATTTTTTTAACCTTCAGAACTATTTACTTTACACATTTTACTGAAAGTACTATACAGTTATAATGTTTTCCAAAAGGTAGTATTAAAGTCTTCAGCTCTTAAACTATAGATGTTATACAAAGTTTAAACTTTAACTCTTCCAATTTAATTATGGTAAAAATGACCAAATCTTGATATTAAGTGGGTCCATTGGACTAATGTTGCATTGGAGAATTAATGTTTAATGCTATTTTGAATTTACTATGTGTGTCTTCATGAAATTTGACAAGCTTTTAGTAAACATAAAAAGTCTATTGTACACAAAAAATACCCAAAAAACAGAATTTTTAGAGTACTTTCAATAAAGATTTTTCTGTGAATTTACAAAGTCAGTCTGATTCAGGCTCTGACTAGTCTCTTAGTGCAAAATGATTTTTATGTTAAGAATAAAAATACTTTTTTCATCTTACAGTTTTCATGTTTAAATTGATATTGCTGCTAGAACCTCCTAAATAAATATCAGGTGTTTGTTTTAGTAAAAGTAGATTTTATCTACCCTGACATCAACTTTAGCAAAAAAATTTTTTTCCCTTTTCATACATAATTTTCTTTATTTAAAGTAGTTCTTATTTTCAAAGTTTCAACTGATAACCTTTTCAAATCTATTTTCTGTAATTTAATGATTTTGCTGTTGTACTTAAGTACCTACTTGAGAGCTAATTCTCCTGTTAAAAATAAACACAGCAGGAATGGATGAGCCATGGCCGTAAACACCATGAGCAAAGTACATGACACACGTGATCTTTTCGAGTGCAAACCATAGCTTAGTTAGCCTCACTTTTTTCACTAAATTAGCTCTTCAAATAAAAATTCTTGGAGTTTTCAAACATACAATTTAGAACACAAAAAATATATCAAGCGCTAGAACAGAATATTTGAAAACGAATATAATTTAACTGACTTTCTAACTAAGCAATAAATAGGTTAAAAAAATTCCCTTTCCTATTCAGAGCAGAAAAATATGATTGCAAAAATGAAACTGAGGCTAAATATCTGATTACAAGCACCCAAGTGAACTAGTCTCTTAATGAATATTGTAAAGAACAAGCTGCTCTTTCTACTGGATATAAATATTTCAATAGTAAATGTCAAGGAGAATTACTGCCTTTTTTTGCAAGACAAGATGAGATAGGAACAGTGTAGCATATGGGTTTAACTTTTTTATATTTCAGTTATATTTTATATTTATATGAAAGCTAGAAATTTATATTCTGTGGCTTGCCAATATCCATAGTAAAATGTGTAATTGGCAGGTCACTCAGAAGATTTGGAGCACAGCTGCATCATGTGATACATTGAAGAGAGGATTGACAATTTATTTAACTATTTCCTTTTGAAATTAAGAAATTAAAAGTCAGATAATATAAAACTCTAAATTATAAATACATTTTTATGCCAAGCTTATTGACATTAAAATTGTTTAATTAAATTTTGAATGTAACTAAACAAAAAAGGTCATGACATTAGCACTTTGACCTTCCCATACACCCAGGGATAATGTTTTCTAATTCTAAAATGTCTGATATACCATATCAGCCTTTTTAAACAGATTTTTCAAAGTTATTTATGCACAATATTACTAATAGCACCACAAATATGTTGGTTACAGGGCCCCTAACAACATACGAGTTACACAAAAAAAATTTAAACAAAAATACAATCAATATAAAAATTAATCTCAATAATTCCTTGTCTTATCTCCTATTTTACATAAAAAATAAGTAATTTCACTGAATTATTATTTTTTCATTGCCTTACACTAAGCATTGTAATAGGTAAAAACAACATTAATCAATATGATGCAATATGTGAACCCTACTAGTAACGTATGGTATAAAAATATGTCAGTAGCATGAAGCTAATATATTAAAATATGTATGATATAGCGAGGGTAAAATACACACTAACAGCCGTAATGTACAATGCAGAATGTTGAATCTAACCTTTAACATTTGGTCCACTCTTAAGCTTCATCTCTTTCAATATCAAAGGATTCTTCAAAGACAGTATGTATCTAAAATTAAAACTATAAATCCATCCTTTTTATATAGAAAACAATTTAGGCAAAATTATCTTCATGTACCACTATACTCACTGTCTAACTTTGCTATCCTCTGTTAGAAGTTTTCTAGATTTAGATGTTGGTCCTCTACGAATAAAAAATTAATAAATAAAAATCAAGGCTTAATATTTTAAAGGCAGAACAACAGTAATAGACAAACTATTAGTTAGAGAAAATATTATCAGGAAAAAAATTATTCCAAGCAAAACTACAATATTCTTAGCAAAAGCTTACAAACATGTAAAAATATTTTTAGAGAATTTTAACCTATATTTGATTTAACTATTTTAGTACAAGAAAACTCAGCTCAAAATTTTTTGTTCAGAATATATTCTCCACCCTAAGCACTCTACAGAAAATAATGGAATTGACTTGAATTGTGTAAATCTTAATTCTTTGGTGGTAATATTGAGAGATTAAAAGTATATAAAGCACCAGGGCCAGACAAGGTTTTAAAGAAGGTCAAATACCACACATGCAAGTCTCTCTCTCTTTTTTATAGGTCAAAAGATATGAGCAAGTGCCTATGGATTCAAGAGTGATAATGTTGTTCCTAGTTTTTGGTAGGGTCATAAAAGTTGCCAATTAAATTATAGGCAAGTTAATTTTAGTAGAGTAAAGTTTTTACAAAATCATTTAGTGTAATATGATGAGTTGAGTACTAGGTGACCATCTCAGGGGTTTCATTGACCCCTCATGTACAGATGTAAAGTGCTTTACAGTTTCTTTACTGATATTACAAGAAGACTTCTGGCTGTATATATTGTCCTAATGATTTCCCCATCTTTTGCTTTACCTAGCTGTACCATATTGTATTTTGTTTTCTAGCATTCTCATTGAATCTGAATGTTGATGAAGACCTTCAATGGTGCAGAGAAAGTCATTATCTTGCCAGTAAAATTGTGCTGGATTTCATAAAGGGGATATTTTGCAAGCTTGTCAGCTTCCTTACTTATCTTTATCCCCGAATGGACAACATTCAGTTGCTTTGCATTCTACTATCCATCTTGGGACCAACCACTCTGAATTTTACACAGTACCACCTGTGGGTCAGTCGCAAATATTATTTTGGTGGCACTTACTAATTGCAGTTCACAGTTTTCAGTAATACACAGGAGAGCTTGATCTGTGGTTTCCAGGCTTATGAAGAATGTTGTTGCTCTGTGATAAAATGACTGCTAAACCAGCTTTCTCCCCAACTTTGGCTATTACAAGTGACTGTCCACCATAGGCTTTAAGTAAGTGCCAAGAAAACTTTTCTGCTTCATTCTCTGTCCAGTCTCTACATTTTCTGTCTAGGCTAATTTCCTCAGATCCCAATGGCACCAAATATTTAATTTGCATGGGGAAATCCAATATTTTGTGGTAACAAATCCTGAGATGCCTTTTAAGCAATCCCTTACTTGATTTATGTCTGCAGGGTCATTATAATATAACATCATAAACAAAAACCTATATGAATTCACCAAAAGGAAACCTTCCTTACAATTTTGTTCTTTTAGGATGTTACATGTTATCTAGATGATGGAAAGGATGTGGATTTAGTATACTTAATTTTTTTTTTAAAACAAAGCTTTTGAAAATGCCACATAGAAGATTATTTAAGTAAACCACATCAGCATGAGTTGGGGAAGGACTAGTTAATTGTATTGTACGGCAGTGGGATGTAAGAAAGTAAAAAGACTGACTAGACTCCTTTAGTAAAAACTGGAACTTCGATACCACTGGAACGCTTAGGGTCACTGCTTTGGCCTGTTATTTTTTTTATTCACATTAATGATATTTACAGGAGAATAATTAGAAAATTAGTTAAGTTTTTTTGAAGAATTAAACTCTGGTATTTCAAGCTGTACTAAAAATACTAAAATATTATTGAGTGACTTTGATCAATTCATAAGTTGGACAAATACTGTCAAATGACTTTTAATTATATTAAGCGCAAGGTAATTCATTTGGATTGTCAACATTTGGATCACACATTTAATAATAGATTGGAATTCACTCAATAGTGTGATTGGAGAAAAGGATCTTAGCATAGCAGTGAATAAGTCACTTAAGTCATTGAAGCAGTGCTCTGTTACAAATAGTGATGTTAACAAATCAAAGAATTATTATTTCTATACAGTTTAATAGTTAGGTCTCACTTGAAATATTGTGTATAGTTTTGGTGCTAGAGTTATTGTAAAAGATTCAGAGGAGGACTATTAGGATGCTTCCTGGGATGGAAGGGTTATCTTATAAGAATAGGTTAGGATCTCTTAACATATTTTCTCTTGAAAACAAAAAAGAAGGGTAAAAGATGATCTTATTGAAGTTTACATGATTATCAGATGAAATCAGACCTCTGGTTTCTTTGTGCCATATTATGAAGATAATAGGATGAGAAAGTAAAGTTTAAAATTTGGAAAAGGCTGGTTAGGGTCAACTTAACATAGTTCTATTTTTTAACCGAGTGATTGACTTATCATGGAATGAGTTACCATCAGCAATAGGGGAGGCCAGCACTTTAAAAGATCTTAAGAGAAGAATTGATGATTTCCAAAAAAAAAAGGATAGGTTTGATTTTTACTTTTTCAAGGGTAAGTGTACAAGGATAATACTGAAGAATGGTTCTATGTTGACTATATGTTATTTTACATACGAAATGTAAAAGGGCCAATTCTAATGTCACTTCTGTGTGATCTGAATAGCCTCAATTCAGATCTTTATCTCTATTAATTCAGTTGGTCTCAGAACACACACTACTGTGATCTAAAGGTCCTTGTTTCAAGCTTCAGTCAGAACAGTTTATACTGCTATGAACCTTAATGCTTAAAGAACAGTTGTTGCCCCTTAACATAACTCAGAAGTGACCTTCCAGCATGAACCACAATATCCATGGATGGAGAGAAAAGGAAAAAGTAACTGGGAAAAGGACCAAAACATCACACACTCTCGATGAACCAATAGAAGAAACTAAATCAAAGGCAGCTTATCCCAAAGTGGTCTCCTGTTTGTCTTTGATAGGTGATTTAAAGACTGTTGATTACCATTGAGTGGAACAACATTTTGTCAGGTAAAGTTGTAGTGTTAGAGTAAAGCAACGTTGGACCATCCAACATAGGGAATCAAACCCCGGACTACACTGCTGCGAGTCTGCAAACTCACCACTGTCCCACAGGGGGCTGAAAAGCCAAGAGACTAAAAGAAGGCACAGAAAAAAAGTGAATTGAAGTTCTATTCAGAATGTCAAGGATCATCCTCAATTACAGCCTCAGAGCCCCTGGAGAACTACCACAGAACCGAATATATGACTTCACCTCATTATGAATAAGATCACTGACAGCCTCAACCAAGAATTACTGCCCCCCACACCTGATTGTTATGCGACACTAGATACAAGAGGTGGGACAGGAAAGACCTGTCTTACTTCTGTGCCAAAAATAATAATAGTGACATTCATACCATATGCTGGCTTGCCAATCAGAATAAAAAAAAAAATTTTTTTTAATTCTTATTACGAAAATCAACTAGAAAAGATGGATAACATTCAAAGTATCTCTGAATGATTGTAATATTGGGAAACTGCTAATAATGCTTTGTCAAGAAAAAGTGATAACATTATCTGAATGATGTGCTTATATACAATACGAGAGGGTGCACTGATATAAGTGGAGAGTGTCACAAGATAAATATTGCCAAGGGCAATTGAGTGGGGTATAAAAAACTGGAGCAAGCAAGAAAAAATCAGACCAATGCTTAGATGGGTAAAGAAAGAAACCTTAGCAGTTGAGTAATAGCTATAAATGGGAGAGGAGGTAAGTATGTTTTGGAATTCTTGGCTTACTGCTCAGGAGAAAATAAGGAACTTAAAAACTGGCTATTTTTGAGGTGGGGAGAAAATCAAACAATCCACTTCATAATTTATTCAGTGACTGGCATGCTGTTTTTGTGTGTGCATGTATAGTTGGTAGACAGGATTTGTTTATATTGTTGATTTTAATTTGTGTGGAGCATATTTTGGGCCTGATGTGAGCCACAGGTATGAAATTCCAGGTTCAGTCAAGGCAAACTTCTTGACACCCTAATCGGTTGCATCATTTATATATAATACATGTTACGCCTAGCAGATCAAACTCTTAGAAATTTAAATATCACCCATTTCATTGAGTTTTACACAAGTTTTTCTGATGATGAAAGAGCCAAGATTCTGTGTTCAACAACTAATGCAACAAATGTGGTATTCATGTATACTGATATCCATCAGATAGTTACAAGTATTCATAAAATGTAAGTTTTGAAGTCTTGCAGAAAATAAAGTGAACATGGACAGTATGGGAAACTGAAATATACACTAGTAGGCAAATAGAATACATGTTTACTCATACAACTCAAGGTGTAAGTTTCAACTTATGAACCAGCTTCTATTTCACTGTTATTTAGATTTCAAATGGTAGGAAGCAAAAAATACACACAAAACAAAGACCATTTCAAGAAAAATGGCTTCCAAATAGGACAAGGACCATACTGTTAAATCAAACCAAGGTTCTAGTACAGTATCTTACAATCTTTAGATTACATACATCAAAAATCATTCCCATTAAATAAACTCAAGGGAAAATAAACACCATCTCAGACTAACTCTGTATCATCTCTTGGAATGAGTATTACCCCACTACAGGAGGGCATGACATAGAAACAGGGCCAAGCATATACAAGTCTTATGGAACTATCACTGTAGTAGCATGTAGCTTGTGCCTAAGATAGAGGATTAGGGCAAGTATAAGACCTACCAGCATTAGAGTAAAAAAACAAAGATCTGGATGGATACTATCCACCCACTGTTTTTAAGGAAACATTTTTCACAATGCTAGTTACAGTCTCACAATAAAAACAATTTAATTATCACCCTTTGGTTCTGACCACCAGGCCAACTTTCTATCCACTTTTTAACTTTTATCAATTCCTTAAGAAGCTAACTTATTGAGTTTCATGATGTATTCTGATCAAAGACTTTTTGAAAGAGAGAAAAAATACAATTGCTTAGTCAATAAAACTCCTACCAAAACTACATTAAATTCATGAGAATTACACCCCATGCTTTGTTTTAGTAATTTTCTTACCTAAGAAAAAAATCATCATCTTCATTTTCATCATCAGGATTTAAAAGTCTTTCCTATAAATTAGAAATATGTTTTATTAATGAAACAAATATGCATAAACAAATAACAGCACCCAAAAGTCACAAATTGTCATAAGTCTCAAACACCAGATATGATTTTCCAAAAGTTTCACTCATAATTTTTAAATATGTGAAAGGCAAAATAAATGTACATTACAGAAAGAATGTTCAAAAACCTGTTAATTAAATATGAGAAAACATTGTTCATTTAAACATTTTAAATTTTAATTAATTTTTTCTTCCCAATTGGGTTTATCATTAATGCAGATATAAAACAGAATTAATTAATATGCACAATTTTGTTTATGTTTTAAAAACATTTAACCAAATGTGCATGGGGGTCAGTCCATTGGACCGACCCCATATTAGAGAAGGAATGTTTGCTATAATTCTAAGCCTATTAAGTGTATGAACATGAAATGTGGCAAGCTTTTAGTAAAAGGTAAAAGTCTGTGGCATACAAAAAAGTCTGATGTGTTAAAAAAGTACATGTACCCAAGACATATCTGTGAATTAAGGATGTCAGTTTGTTTCAGGCTGAAACTTCAGAGCACAAGGTTATATTCATGTGAAGAGTAAAAACACTTTTGTCTATCATACATTTTGCATATTGTATTTGCAAAATCTCCAGAACCTCTGAAATGCTCATTTACAGTATTCCTTCAATATCCCTGTATACTGTATGTGGTATTTACTCTCCTTTACCATGAAGTGTTGTTAAATCAACCATGTAGGGTATAATGAATAGTTGATAACTGACACTGAATATGCAATACCATATTGAATGGTCCCCTGTTAAAGGTTGTGGTATGTGCCCTTTGAGTTAAACGTGTCAATATAAAATATCTTCAAAAAATGAACAATGAATCTTCATTTTATTCCAAATAAGATGAGCAGTAATATGATTTATTTGTTACTCATTTTAATCTATCATGCAGAATGAGTTACAAATATTTTGTAAAATAAAGTCAGTATAAATATACTTGTATAAAACAAAATTGAGTTTTTACCTTTTCTACATTAGGAGCTGACATTAGATCCTCTTGAGATAAGTTTCTTTTGAACTTTGGTGGCATCTTGATAACTGAAGTGCACTAACCTTAATAAAGAGAATACTATAAATATTTTTACTTTAACCAGAGTAAAATATTAATCAATACACAAAGATTGTTACATTAACAGGACAAAGAACTAGATATTTCTGTATTGGTTTTATATACCAATATTATTTATGAGCTCTTTACTCAGTTGTGATTATGAAAGTCATAATATTCCTTATTTTATTCTATAACAATACTAAGCAAACAATATATTGTTGCGTCAGCGAGGTCACGTGACTAGTATCACGCCACGTATTTCTAGAAATATCCTGTTCTTTCAAGAATGCCCTAGCATTTACTAGATATGTGTTAGTCTGGTATATATATATATATA